>NC_081157.1:45579335-45879335 GCF_012432095.1 Onychostoma macrolepis | reverse complement strand
ATACATTTCACTTAAAACTTCTCAGTAAAATAATTACACCTACGGTTTTAAACATGTTTAAAAAGTTTCAAACACATTGTCACTAAAGCAAGTCATGCTGTCTATTGTCTTTAAATTAAACTTTAGTTTTATTATTTAATTTAATTTAATTTAAAACAGCCTGATGATAATGCACCCAAGTGCTTTTCTCACATGAGTAGAAAACTCTTTGGATGTGTTTGTGACAAACACAATGTTTTACTTCAGAAAAGTGTTTTTTTTTTTTTTTAAATGACTGAACCGTTCTCATTTGACAGACCTACATTTTCAAATGATTTATTATTTCAAATTATGTTTAATAACCACAGGGAATACATGTTGTTTTCTAATGTTCATGAAAACTTTATTGGTGTAAATTTCTCACCTAGAACACAAAACTTGTACATTTTGACTATTTTCTAGGTATCATGTCATTTTTAATGGTTTACTAAAAGATTAAAGCACCAGCATCTGTGATTTTCAAAATGAAAGAGATATAAAATATAAGGATGTTTCAACTATTATCATCATTTCCTTTTGACCCTAATAAACTGGTAATGAATTTACTATGACAATTGATACAGTAGGCTACAGTTCTCATACTATGTGTGTAAATAGCTGTGCTAAAACATTTATGAGTATTTTTGCATGCCAACAGATTTTGTCAGGGATGTGTCTCATCTAAGAATCACAGTGTTTTGTAAATTACATTTTTTCTTACATCACTACATTTAGTCATATTATCAAGATTTCGGATGGCTGTTCACAATTTGTTTGTTGGACTGCGTATGTTTTTTAGGTGAAGACACCTCTTTGTGAGCTGTCATCATAACAGGAATAAATGGAAATTAAGAAATATAGTAACAGTCTTTTTTTTTGAGAAATTTCTTTTAGTGCAACTTTGTGTCTGTCCATGATGTGCGAACACATGAAGCATCAACACGAAAATTAAGTCTTGCTGTTTTACTCTTAAAACTATTACAACTGAAACAAATCAAACTACTGCACTGAAAGCTGCACATTCATTTAAATTTGAGCATGTTGAAATTTCCACACTCTTGTACTGATTAATTTAATCCATAACCTTTCGTACGCCAGGCTCGTGCTTTTTATTCAACGAAAACAAAAGAATCATACAACACAACGTCACGCTCTCTGCGCAGTTAAACAGTCTTCACTCTTCCGATTACTCAGTTCCTTGGATCTCACTGGTTTTCAGCCACTGTACATGCATGAGCTCTCCGTCCTGTCTCTCTCTCTCCTGCATGCTCCCCAGATGCTCTCTTTTATCAGGTCTCTCCACGCTCATCACTGCAATCATAGCAAAGGTGTTATCACTTTGCACTTGACCCACTTACTCACCGCTCGTCTCCCAAGCCTCTCTCCCGCTGCAGATCCTGCTGAACCACGTCCCCCACGCCACATACCCCCACCGCCCGACACAGGCCGGGGAGCCCTCCGGCCTGCAGCCCCCCCCCTTCCATTCCTGGAAAGGAAGTCAGCTACAGCAATCTGTGCCCCCGGCCTGTGGATCACCTTGAATTTAAAGGGCTGTAATGCCAGATACCAACGGGTGATCCGTGCGTTGGTATCTTTCATGTGGTGGAGCCACTGCAGGGGCGCGTGGCCCGAACAGAGAGTGAATTCTCATAATAGCGGAGGGTGAGAATGGCCCACCATTGCCAAGCACTCCTTTTCAATGGTTTGGTACATCGTCTCTCTCTTAGAGACCTTCTGACTGATGTACAGCACCGGCTGCTCCTCACCCTCTATCTCCTGGGACAGGAGGGCTTCAAGCCCCCTGTCTGACGAGTCCGTCTGCAGAAAGAAAGGGAGAGAAAAGTCTGGAGAGTGTAATAGTGGCCCGCAACACAGAGCAGCTTTTACCTGGGTGAAAGCCTGCTGACACAGCTCCGTCCACTGGACCGGATCTGGGGCTTCCTTTTTGGTGAGGTCAGTCAGCGGGCTGGTGAGGTCCAAATTATTAGGAATAAACCTTCTATAATATCCCGCCAGCCCCAGGAACTACCTCACCTCCTTTTTGGTCTTAGGTTGCGGACAGGTTGCAATTGCCGCGGTCTTATTAATTTGGGGACGCACCTGTCCATGACCCAAGTGGAAACCCAGATCCCTGACCTCCACGCGCTCAACTGCACAATTTTTCGGGTTAGACGTTAGCCCAGCCCCCTCAACGCTCGCAGGACAGTCCGCAGATGCGCCATATGACTCTGTCAATCCTGACTGTAGATGATGATATCATCCAGATAAGCAGCGGCATAGGCCGCATGCGGACGGATGATTCTGTCCATGAGAAGCTGAAAAGTGGCCGGAGCCCCGAATAACCCAAAAGGAAGCGTAACAAATTGGTGTAATCCAAACGGCGTTGTGAAGGCTGTCTTTTCTTTGGATATGGGCGATAAGGGGATCTGCCAATACCCTTTGGTTAAGTCCAGTGTCGAATAAAAACAACGAGTAATTTAGATCTAGAAGTTGGGAGCAATACAAGCACCTTATCTCCCGGTGCAAAATCGCATAATCTGGTTCCCCAATTGTCAAGCCGGCTCTGTTTGTCCTGGGCCTGTAACAAATTCTCCATAGAGAGCCGCCCCAAGGTGTGGAGTTATGTTCTCAGGTCCAGTACATACTGAATTTCGTTTTTGCTATCCGAAGGTCCCTCCTCCCAAGCCTCCCTCAGGACGTCCAAAACCCCCTGGGGCTGGCGTCCGTAAAGAAGCTCAAAGGGGGAAAACCCTGTGGAGGCTTGCAGGACCTCGCGCACAGTGAACAAAAGAGGTTCCAGCCATTTGTCCCAATTTTTGGCGTCTTCGTGAATGAACTTTCGAATCATGGTTTTCAAAGTGCAATTAAATCGTTCCACCAGGCCGTCCGTTTGGGGGTGATAGACGCTAGTGTGAATTGATTTAATGCCCAATCATTCGTAAAGCTCGCGTATCGTATGTGACATAGGAATCTCTTTCGGGATACCCACTCGCGAGATAATACAAAACAGGGCATCCGCCACATTTTTCGAAGAAATCTTGCGGAGTGCCACTGCCTCCGGGTATCGCGTTGCATAATCCACTAGGACTAATGCAAAGCGATGCCCTCGTGCTGACCATTCTAATGGCCCGATGAGGTCCATACCAATTCTCTCGAAGGGGACCTGCATGAGAGGAAGAGGGCGCAACGGCGCTTTTGGGGAGGCCGGGGGATTCACTAACTGACATTCACGACAAGCCGCACACCACCTGCGTACATTATCGTGAATGCCCGGTCAAAAGAATCGGGTCATTAGGAGGTTTAATGTTGCTGCCAGTCCCAAATGTCCTGCCATGGGATTACAATGAGCCGCCTGGAAAATCATCACGCTCCGCGAGGATTAGCCTCTAGACAACGCTCGGTTCCCCTGGCTCAGATTCGGTCGGTCTCGGATCAGCCTCTCCCATCTGCACAGCCGCCACCCCTCCCAGCTTTCCCTTTTTCCAAGAGACATCCGCACACAAATACCCCAATAACTGACTAAAAGGTAGCCAATTGGTACCCAAAATCAGCGGATGCGTGAGGTGCGGGTAACTGCTACCTGTACATTATGCTTCTCTCCCAGAAATTGGATAGCTAGGACCATTAGAGGATACTCGACCACTTCCCCGTGCACACACCGCACCTGAACCACGCGGCTCTTATCCAATGCCCCTGGCTGAATTAGGCTTTGATGGAACGAGGTTTGGTTACATCCTGATTCCACCAAAGCCCAATAAGTACCCCCCTTAATACTCACAGGTATTTGGTACATGCCAGCTTGATCGGGGGCAGCCTGCCAATACCTGCCCACCTCCATCACCAGACACCAATCAATAAAGTGCCCTGGGACCCCTGCAATGTCAACAGGCCGGCCCAGGCTTCCCCGCCGCCCTGGTGGCAGAATGTGGGTCAAGAGACGGTCCACTCGGACCGGCTGGACCCGCCCCCCCGGGCAAGGACCTCAGCCCCACTGACTCAGGTGCCGGACCACCCCTCCATCAGGGTTGGGCTCGAGGAAGGAGATTCACCCAAGACCTAGGGAGAGGGACAGGTTTGAGGGTAGAAGGACGGGGGGGGGAGAGAGACAGAAGGTAGGGTTTCACCGACCCCGTGGCACACCACCATCTGGTCCTCCGCCAGTTGAATGACCAGGTCTAGCAACGTCAGGCTGACGTTGAACTGCTCCCACTGAACTGCTCCAGCACCACGCGATCGATGATTTGGTCGATGTCGCTTTCCCCGGCCAACAGCCATCTGCGGCACGTGTCCCGGAACTGTTGAGCCATCACGAAGGGCCGGCCGTTTCCCCCAAGCTCCAGCGACCTGAACCACTGACGCTGCTCAGGGTTTAGGCCGACCCCCTGGAGGATGGCCCATTTGAGGTCGTCGTAGACCAGGAGGTTCTGAACCGGCAGTTGTTGGGCAGCCACCTGTGCTTCCCCCGAAAGCAGCGGGTTGAGGTGCACTTGCCAGTTCAGCTGGGGCCACCCACATGCCTTTGCGGGTCCTCTCGAAGAAGTTGATGAAGACCTCCGGATCATCCTGTGGCCCCATTTTGTTTAAAGGCAGGTGGGCTGGCTGAACCTCCCGGTCCATCCAGCTCCGGAACAGCTCGCGGTCCATCCAGCTCCGGAACAGCTCGCGGTCCTCCTGTTGCATCTGGATGAGGGCCCGAAACTGACGTTCCTGGTCCTCCCTCATGTCCAGTAAAGCCTGATGATGTTCCTGGTGGAGCCCCGCGAGTGAGTGGATGACCTCCGCAAATGGCGAACTTGATGGAGATGACATACCGGTGGCTGCGTTCCTACTTCCTTCTCAGGTTTCGGCACCAATGTGACAAAATTCGTGTGGAGGAAGGAAGAGGGAAGGGTTGGCTTACGGAGACTCGTGCTTTTTATTCAACGAAAACAAAATAATCATACATCACAACGTTGTGCTCTCTGCGCTGTCAAACAGTCTTCACTCTTCCGATTACTCAGCTCCTTGGATCCTTTCAGCCGCTGTCCACACATGAGCTCTCCGTCCCGTCTCTCTCCCCTGCACGCTCCCCAGACGCTCTCTTTTATCCGGTCTCTCCACGCTCATCACTGCAATCAGACACAGGTGTTATCACTTTGCACTTGACCCACTTGCTCACCGCTCGTCTCCCAAGCCTCTCTCCTGCTGCAGATCCCGCTGAACCACGCCCCCCACGCCACAAAGATGTTTATGCTATTTCATTCAGTAGCCTATAGTAGTTAAATTTTCACAAAGTCATGCTAAAAACATTCATAAGAGCCAGACAGTTATCATCTCTATAGCAAAGATTATTAATGAAAACTTTAACTGTAATATATATTGTTGCATGATTAATAAACAGCTGATAAAATCATCCACCCCTAACCTAAAATAAAATAAACCTAAAATATTAACAAATTTTGATGCAATAAATATGGTATAATTTAACAGTGTTTATCCCTCCAAAATAGAGAAAATATGGTAACACTTTATTTCAATAGTCCACTTTAGACATTCTACTAACGGTAAGTAACTTTGCAACTACATGTCAACTAGCAGTCATTAGATTATAAGTAGACTGTCTGCTTAATATGGTCACAAATCGCACTTCTGTGGCTCTCTCCGATCGCCACCGGAGGGCACCCTGACCAGAGTACTAATCTCATTTGGACTACATTTCCCACATGCCCCATGCCTTGGCCTGATTACCTGCCCCAGGTGTTTGTCATTTCCTATCCCTATTTAAGCTGTGCTCTTCTCCTCAGCTATCGCGAAGTATTGTTAGCCCTGGCCACAATTTCTGAGCATGTCTACTGATTTTTTGATTCCCCGTGTATTGACCTAGGACTGTTTACTTATCTCTGATTGCCTGCCTGTTGCCTTTTGACCCTTTTGAGCCTGCTTCATCGTCTTTGATTCTCTGCTGCCTGCCCCGACCAAAGCCTGGTATCTGTTCCTGATTTTGGATTGTGTTTGTGATTCTCTACGCTGTTGTATTGACCCTGCCTATCTAACACCATTAAAGTATTTTCGCAAATGGATCCAGACGTTTCTGACCCTTCATCACAAATATCTTCTAACATTTTATTTTTATGGATCCACAACATACAACATACTGACTATCAGAAACTTTGCAAGTATATGTCAACTTATTCTACTAATCCTAAACCTACCCTACTGAGAATTAGTAGACATGTAGTTACAAATGAATGAGAATTAGTTGACATGCAGTTGACATGTAGTTACATAGTTACTTATAGTTAGTAGAATGTCTAAACTGGACTATCAAAATAAAGTGTAACCGAAAATATCTTTCACAAACACCTACATTTTTAGGGGTTATTACAGCACAATTCTTAAACTACTCCAGACCTCCCTAATTTTCAAAACCTGGCTACGGCCATGATAACCGCCATTCATTCTTAGAAAGAGAGTTACAAAACTGTAATTTTTAAGGTTCAAGTGACCGTCATTGTTGTGGTACCCTGAAAGGTTTGTACCTCTACTTAGAGCTGGAGCTGGCCTACTTGTTTGTGCTTCTGAGCAATCGGATGGAAATTTGGCATTGATTTGCAGTTTCAATGTCTCAACTAACACACTCCTCAGTGTTGTTCATTTACTGGAGAACAGACATGAATGAACCTCTTTGGAGAACTGTGACAGGGAATCTGTTGATATCTGTCTAAGACAGTTCATTTAAATTCTACAGATTTCACTGGATAATCTACTGGACCCTGTATACAAGATTGCAGTGTATTTCTGCTAGAAGACATAAGGTAAGGACTTTTATTCAGTTCTATTATATGACAAAACTACTGTCGCCCTAATCCATATTTTATATATTAAATATATGGTTTAATGGTTTCACATGGAATATTTGTTGATTTTAAATAAAGACTCGGAGCTCTTTTGAGTGTTTAATCTTATCATTATACATTACTGACACTCTATCCTCCAATTTGATACTGTTAAGTGCTTTGTCACAAGCTGTATTGTTAAAAGCGCTATATAAATAAAGGTGACTTGACTTGACTCTTTTTTACTTCCACTTTCAAATCTACATCTTCACAGGAAGAAAAAACAAAGATATATATATATATATATATATATATATGTGTGTGTGTGTGTGTGTGTGTGTGTGTGTGTATCCCAGCAGCACCTCCCAGTGGTAGTAGTTTAACAGTCTTCAACTAGGGAGGAATAAACATACACTGGTTCAACAAGAAAAAGAAAACAATTCTGATAAGAGTGCTTTCCAACACTCCTTCTCTCTCGCAAACAGAATGATCAATTAACTGGTTTCACTCCAGCCATCCCTATAAGTTTTATGAACTTTTCTACACTCAGTCCTTTCGTGAACATGTCAGCAACCGTGTCGTCAGTGTTGCAGTACTTCAGATCTATGACTCCACTTGCAATTTTCTCTCGAATGAAGTGGTATTTAATGTCAATGTGTTTGGCACGTCCATGATATTAAGGATTCTTTGCCATGCAGATAGCAGATTGATTATCCTCAAACATCACTGTTGGTCCTGCTTGGTTGACCTTTAGATCTGTCATCAGTTGTTGCATCCAGACTGCTTCTTGAGCTGCACTTGCCAATGCCATGTACTCAGCTTCAGCAGTGGAGAGAGCTACACACGTCTGTTTCTTGCTTCTCCAACTCACAGCTGCTCCACTGATTTGAAACATATATCCTGACATGGACTTGCGGTCATCTTGGTCTGCAGCCCAATCTGCATCAGAGAATCCAACGCACTCCTTTGGCTTGTCTTTGCTGTATAGCAACCTAAATTCAATGTGCCATTTAGGAATCTCATGATACGTTTGACAGCAGTCCAGTGATACTTTGTAGGTTTAGCACAAAATCTTGCAACATTGTTCACCGCGAAAGCAATGTCTGGTCTTGTTCTTGTAAACAAGTAAAGTAGACTACCAACTGCAGATTGAAATTGTTTTGGATCCACTACCTCACTGTCATCAGAGTGTTTAACAAGTTTTGTGTTGATGTCTACTGGTGTGCTTACTGGCTTTGAATTTCCCATTCCAAACTTCTCCAGCACATTTTTGGCATATGTTGTCTGAGCCAAGCAAATTTCTCCTGTTTGTGGCTTTTGAACAATTTTCACCCCAATAAAATGGGTAAGCTCATCCATGTCTTTTATCTCAAAGTGTTTTGCAAGCAATTTTTTCACTTCCATCATCCATTTATTACTGCATCCAGCCAAGAGAATGTCATCAACATACATAGCAATAAAGAACATTTCACCTGTTGCTGCAGTATAAATGCATGGATCACCTGTGGTCTGCACAAATCCCATTTTCTTCAGCTGTTCATCCACAACAATGTTCCAACACCTTGGTGATTGCTTCAGGCCATAGATACTGTGATTTAGTTTGCAAACTAGGTGTTCCTTTCCTTTGACAACAAAACCTTCAGGTTGTTGAATGTATACTTCTTCTTTTAGTTCTCCATTTAGAAAGGCTGTTTTGACATCCATCTGATGCAGCTTTAGTCCATGTTGTACAGCCAGAGCAATTATTGTCCTAATTGACTCAAATCTGACCACTGGGCTGAATGTTTCATCGTAGTCTGATCCAAACTTTTGAGAAAATCCTTGTGCTACTAGACAGGCTTTGACACCTTTCAAATGTTCCGTCAGCATCAACTTTGACCTTGAACACCCATTTACTTCCTACTGCTTGTTGACCTTTTGGCAGTTCTACCAGATTCCAAATGTAGGGTTTGATACATAAATATAATTTAATTTAGCTCAAAGGGAATCATTTGTGATTTTATAGGGAATTTGAACAGAATCACTGTTTTGCGGCTGATCACTGAGTCGGCAGCGATTCACTGAACGAGCCGTACAACATCAACTCTGCACTGGATATTCAAATCCAAATATAGTGAACACACTATTAATAAGCACAGTAACAAGATCGGCAGATTAAGACATTAACTTGTAAGCACAAAACACAAGATACTTCTCTTTTCAATATAAATAAGACTTTATTTATATAAACCTAAGACATAAACTAATCTAACATGAACACACGCATTCACACATTCACACGTTTCAGAAAGAGAGAAAGGATGAGTTTAGAGAATGAGAATGTGAAATCCCAAGTTTATAGCAATATGTGCTATCACATAGACCTGAACAACCATTAATCACTTAATTAACCCTCGCATTGAGTTTCTCAATGAGGCTAAAATTTATATTAAATGCACCACTTCAGTTAGACCTGGAGGTACTTGCTTGCGTTGACTTTGTGTTACAGGGATTACCTTCTGTCGTCGTCGTTGCAGGAAAGGGGTTTTCCCGAGTTGGCTGGAAGTTCAGTAGTCAATGAAGTGATGTCTTGGGAAGCCAATGGTTGGGCGTTGGCTGAGGATGGTCTTGGAGTCAGTTGCTGGTTGAAGTTTGAAGCGGGTGCAGTCGGAGCTGGACATGGCGGCAAACTTAACTTTTGAACACGAGACTCAACGGAAAGAAAAGAAACTAAAGTAAAAGAATAAAATGAGTAACGAGACTAGGTGGTTTTTCTTCTCATCGTGGTGTTAAGTAGCAACTGGCCTGTAGGCCAGAGCACGCTCAAAGAGCGCTAAAACAGCGTCAAAACGTGGTGGCGAGAAGAAGAAGAAAAGAAGGACGAGAAGGGAAGATTTGATGGTGTCCTGAGTTTTTAAACTCGGCTTCTGGACACATCCCATCTGGTGTCTTGACCAATTAGATATTACTATCTTAGCTAGGGTTGTTCCTTCGGTCATAAATCAGCATGTTATCAGCATGTTATCAGTCACATGGTCCGAATTTTACACACTCTTGCAAAGTACACTTTTGGATGTGATTTCTATAACCAGAATATGATACATCTGACACAGAATTAATTGAAAGAAACGTTTCAAGCTAGAAATGTCAAACTCATACATACCAAACACGACTACCCAGGTGAAAAACAAGTACACTTCCATAATGTACTTAAAGTGCTCTATTTTCGTGCACTAATTTTGTACTTAATATACTAAAAATGATTCTTTAGTACTTCTTAAGATAAACTTAAGATCATCTAAGTGTACTCAACTGTGCTATTTTGAGACACCATGAATATGAACTAAAATGTACTTTTAACATACTATCTCTGCATTTAAAAAAATGTATTTTGTTACCACTTGTAGCACACTTGAGTGTACTAGTGATATATCAGAACCTTTTGATATGCATTGCTAAGAACTTAATTTGGACAACTTTAAAGGTGATTTTCTCAATATTTTTATTAATTTTTTTTTTTTTTTACACCCTCAGATTCCAGATTTTCAAATGTATCTTGGCCAAATATTGTCCTATCCTAACAAACCATACATCAATTGAAAGCTTATTTATTATCTCTGCATTTAAAAAAATGTATTTAGTTACTTGAGTGTACTAGTGTATGAAAGATGGGTTCAAGTGTGCTACAAGTGGTATCTAAATAAATTTTTTAAATGCAGAGATAGTATGTTAAATGTACATTTTAGTTCATCTTCATGGTGTCTCAAAATAGCACAGTTGAGTACACTTAGATGATCTTAAGTTGACCTTAAGAAGTACTAAAGAATCATTTTTAGTATATTAAGTACAAAATTAGTGCGCGAAAATAGAGCACTTTAAGTACATTATGGAAGTACACTTGTTTTTCATCTGGGTAACCTTAAAGTCATTCAATAGTTATTAAAAATACATACATAATATGTGCTTAAAACATGATAATCTAATGTGTGGGTTACATACATAATATAGTGTTATGCCTAGCAATGTCCTTTTAAGATGATTTTATATGCATATGAAAAAGAAAGTCTCTGTGTAGTTCTGTTCTTTGGACAGAGGAATTTCAGTCTCAGTCTTTGTCTTGTATGTGTGGGGGAAAAGTCAATCTAAAGAAGCTTGTGATTTCTCTTGTGGAACACATGTGATGGCCATCTCTTTGACCATTAATCTTGATTATTTGCCCCAAATTTGACGATCTCCTTCCTGCGTTGTACTTATCAATAAGTGTTCTTTTGTCTTAATGTTGTGAGCTGTTCTGTGAAAGAGGCTTGTTGGTAAGGTTTGCTCCAGACTCATGGTGCCAGCGTACCATGGACAGATTTATGACGTCCTGTTGGGCTCTCTGGATTTTCGGCTCGTCATGTTTCGATGTTCTGATCGAACCTTAGTTTTGTCTGACTCGTTCTGATCCTACACAAACATCATTAGCATACAGGGAGACCATTTCTTTCTCCATAGCTTCCTTCCATTTGGTCTTGTCTGGACTGGATAAGACATATTTTACAGTCTTGGGTTCAGTTGTCTGATTACTAGCGACTGTCACCCATTCTCCATAATAATCTGGTTGTTTTCTCACTCTTTCTGATCTTTGGAACTCTTGTTCAGTTGAGTCCTCATTGTCAAGATCTTGACAGTCAAATTCCACAAATTGTTTCTCAGCACCTTCCTCATTTGCATCAGGCTCCTTCTCAATTGCATGATCTGATTCATTAAATATCACATCTCGACTGTAGAAAACCTTTTCAAGCTTTGAATCATACAGTCGATATCATTTTGTTTCTGTTCCATATCCTAGAAGGATACACTTTTTTGCTTTGGGATCCAGTTTCTTTCGTTCATCTTTGGGTACATGCGCATATACAGTGCATCCAAATATGCGCAGATAATCAACCTTTGGTTTCTCACCTGTCCAGGCTTCAAAGGGAGTCATTCCTTTCACAGATTTCGTCGGACTTCTGTTTCTTAAATACACAGCAGTTGACAGAGCTTCTGCCCAGAACTTTTGTGGTAGCTTTGCATCAGCTAACATTGATCTCACTGTCTCCATCAGTGTTTTGTTCATTCGTTCAGCTACTCAATTTTGCTCAGGAGTTTTGGGCACTGTGAGCTCATGTCGAATTCCTTCTTTCTTCAGGAAATCCTGAAACTCAGACGATGTATATTCTCCTCCATTGTCTGTGCGTAGGACTTTCAGCTGTCTTCCAAATGCCATTGCTTTTCATTCTAGAAACTTCTAAAAAACTTCACCTTTCCGCTTTAGGACATAAACCGACACATAGTGAATATTTTCATCAATGAATGTCAGAAAGTATTCAGCCCCACTTAAGGACTTTGCATTCATTTTTCCGCATACATCATTTTTCCTTCAGCACATGAATCACAAAAGTCTATGTCTTTTGATACATCAAAGTCAAAGCCATCGACTAGACACGCACTACGCAGCTTCTTCAAATTTTGTATCCCTAGGTGGCCATAACGTCGGTGCCAGATCTGTTTATGCACATTCACATTTTCTGTTACATGCACATGTTCACTTTCTCTACATTTCACATAATAGAGACTGCCTTCTTTTGTTGCAGTAGCAATCAGCTTTTGATTTACATCTCTGATGTAACATCTGTCCTCTGTGAACTTGACCTTTTTTCCCAAATGAGTTGCTTTTGACACACTCAGTATGACAGTTGTGGTACATACAACACATCTTTCAGCTTACATTCCTTCATCTTATTATCAGAAAGTGTCATTTTTAGCCGCACAACTCCACATCCTGTTGCTTCAACAGAATAACCATCTCCAAGTGTAACTTCCTGTGAAGGCTCTAGGCTATTAAACTCAACAAACTGTATCTTGTCATTACACATAGGACAAGTTGCTCCTGAATCTACAATCCAGCTATCCATTCCTTTTACAGAACTTATTGATAGTACGTGGCTCACCATTAGTCCAACACTCTCACTATCTGAGCTACTATCTTGTCTTTTTACCTGAACCTTGTTTGCTTTGTGTTTATAGCCTACCTTTTTACTTTCTTTGTTGAAGTCTTTGCTTTGAGCACATTTGTTGAAATCTCTGCAGTTACGTTTGATATGTCCAAATCTTCCACAGTGATGACACTTTGGACCTTTTCCCTGCTTTCCAGCCAGAGCTTTGACATCGTTATTGGTGTTTTCAACATCTCGATCTCTCAGTTTTCGTTCTTCATGCAACAATCCTGTGACAACCTCCATTTTAGGTACATCCACACTTGCTTCAAGTGCCGTGACTAATGCTGCCTTCACGTGCTATCGGAAATTTCCTATTTCCCACTTATGAAGTCGTGATTACGAGCTTGTCGTATTCAAGTGCTTTAATGTCGGAAAGAATAAAATGTAGCATCCCATTGGTTGACAATCATATAAACATTCACCGCGCTATACATGCAGTTTGCTGACAATTCTGGAATTTCGGTCAAATACATGCTTATTTCACTGCTTATAAAACATACAATATGCTTCGCATGATCGTTCATATCTAGCCTATAAATACACTACTTTAGCGACAAGACAAAGGGATGTAATTGTTGTGAGAACAGCATTGACAGCAGCAATGGTTGTCCCCTCCACCATGTTTAAAGTTTATGACCCGCCCAACTCGGGAACTCGGGTATCAAAATTATTTCCGAATTTCCCAGGAGTAGTAAATACGATTTGAGAGGCCGTTCATGTCCAATTTCCGATTAGGAAACTCATATTTACGATAATTCAGATAGCACGTGAAGGCAGCATAACACGTTAAACGACTCTGGTAAACTCGCCAGCAGGTGCACTACACAATCTTCCTCTTCGATGTGATCACCCACAACTGACAGTGCTTCAAATGTTTCTGTCATAACCCTAATGTTCTCTTGGACTGAGTCTCCGTCTTTTAATTGTAAAGAATAAAGTTTACGCCTCAGTGCTAGCTTATTTGCCCATGTTTTCTTCTGGAACTGATCCAGTAACTTTTTCCAAACAACAGTAGGATCTTCAGGCTCTCCGATTAAATAGACCAAAGACGGTTCTATAGACAATACGATGGTTGCAAGTGTGCGATCACTTTTAGCCATGTAACTTGCCAACTTACTTGGATCTGATTGTGGAGCAGCTTCTGTACCATTTACCAAGTCCCACAGTCCCACTCTCATCAATGCCATCTGATATTGTACTTTCCACGTAGGATAGTTTGATCCGTTTAACGGAACAATCTCCACTGTCTTGGAGTCAGAGCTCATTTTTATCCACAATCACTCAATATCTTCAATAAGCCTTTCAGTACCTTCACTGTAGCATTCTGGGCCCATAACCTGTTGATTTTAAATAAAGACTCAGAGCTCTTTTCTGTCAGAATGCAAACAACTTGCTGAAACTCTTTTTTACTTCCACTTTCAAATCTACATCTTCACAGGAAGAAAAAAATCAAAGATTATATATATATACACCAACAGCACATCCCTGTGGTCACTACTTAAACTACAAGAAAAAACCTTTCATGACACATTGCTTAAAGGTGCTGTATGTAGGATTGACACCCAGTGGTTGAACTGGGTGTTGCAGTCCAAATTCAAAATGTTGGAGACGGTTTTTTCCAAGTACAGGTGCATCTCAATAAATTAGAATGTCGTGGAAAAGTTAATTTATTTCAGTAATTCAACTCAAATTGTGAAACTCGTGTATTAAATAAATTCAATGCACACAGACTGAAGTAGTTTAAGTCTTTGGTTCTTTTAGTTGTGATGATTTTGGCTCACATTTAACAAAACCCCACCAATTCACTTTCACAACAAATTAGAATACTTCATAAGACCAATAAAAAAAAACATTTTTAGTGAATTGTTAGCCTTCTGGAAAGTATGTTCATTTACTGTATATGTACTCAATACTTGGTAGGGGCTCCTTTTGCTTTAATTACTGCCTCAATTCGGCGTGGCATGGAGGTGATCAGTTTGTG
Source organism: Onychostoma macrolepis (assembly GCF_012432095.1). Classification (NCBI taxonomy): domain Eukaryota; kingdom Metazoa; phylum Chordata; class Actinopteri; order Cypriniformes; family Cyprinidae; genus Onychostoma; species Onychostoma macrolepis. Next base: position 45,864,522 of record NC_081157.1, on the reverse strand, counting down.
GCACTGCTGAGGTGGTATGGTTTCTTTGACTGTGGCCTTCAGCTCATCTGCATTTTTTGGTCTCTTGTTTCTCATTTTCCTCTTGACAATACCCCATAGATTCTCTATGGAGTTCAGGTCAGGCGAGTTTGCTGGCCAATCAAGCACAGTAACACTATGGTCATTAAACCAGCTTTTGGTACCTTTGGCAGTGTGAGCAGGTGCCAAGTCTTGCTGGAAAATGAAATCAGCATCTCCATAAAGCTTGTCAACAGAAGGAAGCATGAAGTGCTCTAAAATTTCCTGGTAAATGGCTGCGTTGACTGTGGACTTCAGAAAACACAGTGGACCAACACCAGCAGATGACATGGCAGCCCAAATCATCACTGACTGTGGAAACTTCACACTGGACTTCAAGCAACATGGATTCTGTGCCTCTCCACTCTTCCTCCAGACTCTGGGACCTTGATTTCCAAATGAAATGCAAAATTTACTTTCATCTGAAAAGAGGACTTTGGACCACTGAGCAACAGTCCAGTTCTTTTTCTCCACAGCCCAGTTAAGATGCTTCTGACGTTGTCTCTGGTTCAGAAGTGGCTTGGTAGCCCTTTTCCTGAAGACGTCTGAACGTTGTGACTCTTGATGCACTGACTCCAGCTTCAGTTCTCTCCTTGTGAAGCTCTCACAAGTGTTTGAATCAGCTTTGCTTGACTGTATTCTCAAGCTTGCAGTCATCCCTGTTGCTTGTGCACCTTTTCCTACCCAAATTCTTCCTTCCAGTCAACTTTGGATTTAATATGCTTTGATACAGCACTCTGTAAACAGCCTCACCTTTCAGTAATGACTAGGGCTGTGATGGTGGCAGATTTTTACCACCGCGATGGTAATGGACGAACTACCGTCGGTGGCGCGGTGTTGTGTATAAATATATATAATTCTGAATCGCAAAAATAAATAAACAAGGCTCAATCATCTATTAACAAATGTGTGTGTTTACTTTAGCACTTCCGTCAGTGAACACTCAGCCTGCAAAACACTAAAATAAATATCAAAGAAATAATACAGTTAAATAGGAAAGTAGCCTTAAATAAAGTTAAATACACCCCGTCTACCTCACTCGAGAACCCATTATAATCAGTGATGCTGTCTACACTAGATGCGGCGCGATACTACAGGGCAAATCCCTCACAGTAAACTGCCTCGTCCTATTTATGACGTACTGACACAAAGTTCAAATGTCCTGTGTAGACAGACTCAACCTCTTGTGCTGCGACGCGGCGTCCGGTTTAGACACGGTTCACTGTTCCGCCAACAAGCGCGCGGGCGCGTTAACTCCTCGCCTGCACGCGCTCTCTGTGGAATAGGAATCGCGGCGTATGTTGCCACATTTCTTGTTTACATCTTCCATTTACCGCTGTGTCTCTTTCGTATTTGACCACTTTGGAGAAAGCCTCACCAGTACAAACCTGACCAGCCGGGCGTTTGCGATTAAGTGAACTTGAAGACACTTGTACAAATGCGGATGGGTGACATGAATGGAAATGATTCCAGATCGGCGATGCAGTATTTGGTTTCCCAAAAAGGTCAATCGCTCATCATGAAATAAATTTGCTGAATGCAGAATAAACTGTATTTTCAATGTTCGTCTTCTGGATCATTGCCAAATCAGCTGGCGCGTAAAGCCTCGTTTATACTCGCGCCTGGCTCCGCTTCGCGAGCCTCCGCTGACTGCGCGCGCACCTCCCCAAACGGACGAGGCGTTTATACTTGACGCGTTCGCCGTTGAGATATTCTTTGAAACGACAGGAGGCGCACAAACGAAATCGTCCTTTAAATCCGCAGGAACTAGAAGAGAAGTAGGATTTTACCGGAATTAAGTCAGGACAGGACACTAGCTGTGTCCGAAATCGCTCACTCGTTCACTCATTCACTAATCCCTATATAGTGTAAGGCAGTTGAGTGCACTATATTACAAAGGAGTGAACTAAATGAAGTGAACGGATTCGGACGGTGACGTGTACACTGCGCGTGAGACTTGGCTGTTGCAAAAACATCTTAGATGTACTTTTATATTTCATGTACCTCATTTTAGAAAATAATATTAATAGCAATAACACTTAAAATGACTATTGTAATCAGCTTTGTGGTTCCATTGATGGTATATTATTCATTTGTTCTGTAATATGGTCATAATCATTAAATACTATTAAAATATTGTCAACAAAAATAAACTCACATTAGCACATATTAATAATTGAATGTATTTATTGTTTGTATTATCTTGAAACTCTCCCGAGCAGCATTTTTGCACTCAAATAAGATGACCGTAGAGCGCCCTCAGGCGACCGTTAATTTGACATCAGAATGAATACACTACCAACGAACATTTTTAAAAATCCACCAAATTCATCATTTTTGCAAATTAAACGGCATCTCTCGTTCGAACTCGCTCGCTCCCGCTCTCTCTAACAGCTCGTCGGTTCTCCGCATTGGATTGTGGGAAATAGTGCTTCAGCGAGTGTACATCGGTTGTACCATAGACATAATATACGTAGACGCCTCATAGACTGACGCTGCCTATTGGAGCTGACGTACAGCGCGGCCGCCATCTTGGATGGGTCTCCAATGCGCCCCCCCTGCATTAATTTCTACTGAGGAATGTGTATCCCCAACTACAATAATCATAACTCCCCGAATTTTTACCGGATTTTCACACGGTTTGGTTTGTTACAAACTGCAGAGATTTAGTTTTTTAGATTTAGACGCTGTCACACATTAAAAAATACGTGCTTTCATGCTAAAAGACTTTGTATTATGCTCTTTAACAAAGACATATGGTAGGCTATGGCATATTGATAAATGAATGAATTTTATATTTTAATAAAGAAAAGTTTGATTGTTCATTTGAATTTATTTCTCTCTCTCTCTGTCTCTCACGCACACACTCAAACACACACACGCCTGAAAAGAACTTAAAATAATAGTGGAAACAACTTAAAATACGCCATAATGTTTGCTCATAAAGGTAAGAGTAATACATCATTCGGAACTGTAAAGGGTCTACTGTTATTTGTGTGCATTCACAATATAAAAACATTGTGCTTTTATTAAAATAAATAGGAAAACAGATGCGCTTGCCGTCTCGTCTTGAACAGGAGCGCTTCACAATGATGAACTGAAACGAATTGAGTCACAAATATGATAAATATATCTATAGAAAGCTTTAAATTACTACTTTAAAACGAAATAATTCAAATCGAAAACAAAAACTCTTTCATTATGTAATCCGTAAAGATGCATTTCTCTCTAAAGGCTCGTCCAATGAGGAGATGGCAAGTCATTTTTCATCACCGTCTAAAATATAAAAATAAGGAAAAGCCTAAAACAGGCCCGATTATATTTTTTCTGATTTTTACGTTGCTCTGCTCTTAATTTCTTAACATTTAAAGGGTTTTCTGCAACGAAATTTTGTCTGCATGATATGTGAATTATTTATTAGCCTATTTTATCCATGCAGCAAAATGCTTTAAAAACAGCTGTAAAAAATACTTTAATCCAGATGATTTTAAAGAACTTTTCACTATAAATTTTACGGGTAGATAGTCGATAGAAATACGGCTATAATCTACTGCTGAAATGTTTGCGGGGCAAATCTCAGGTCAGTCTGAGCGCTCATGGTACACAGTGCGTCCAGCCGTACACCTGCAGGCGCCACTGACCACAAATGACACAAGCATGAAATGATGTCCCCGAGTAAGAACACATCCTCTGAACGTTGAAGAACAGAAAAAAAAAAAAAAACAGCAAGAGATAATGAGAGAGAGTACCAGTTCCTGCTGTAATAATGTTACACGTGAGTAACGTTAGTTACGATGACATAATATTATAAATGGTAAAATAACCAAAATTATTGTTCAATCTTACTTGTGAAAGGTAATCCCACGCGATCTGGTATCTGCGCGGGTTATTGCAACAGTAAACTGCACAAAATACGGGCATAAATTGCTTGCTCTCCGTTGACTCCGCTGCTATCGTAGAGCGAGGAGACCCAAGCAATATGGCGGCGACGCTGGAATACGTTCCAGCATGTCATGAGGCGTCTACGTATATTATTTCTATGGGTTGTACACTCGAAATCAGAATGCATTGTGGGTAAAAAGTAGTGAACGAATGTAGGGAATGAAGTCGTTCACTCAGAATTCGGACAGCACTACAAAATGGCTGACACCCGATATAGTGCACTATATAGTGGATAGGGAGTGGTTTCGGACACAGCTACTGTCATCAGGAGAGAGTGCTTACAGTAAAGAATAATGCGAAAAATGTTTGTTAGATTCATTACATGTAAAGTAAAACATTTCAAAAGTTTTTTTTTTTTGTTTTAATTTTGATGATGTTTGTGTTGACAAATACGAACTACAGTCCCACGCTAATTTTACAGAGACTACACACTTGTTTATTGTCCTTTATATTTGTATTTTTATATGTTGCAGCTTTGATAGTTGCTGGACTATTGTTTGTTGATTTAATAAAATTTTACATCAAACTTTTTGTTCACTATTTCATTTCTGTGCATAATGCAGACACATTTCTACATATTGTAGTATAGCTAACGGTATGTGGGTTATTCGACAGTGTTGAAATTAGTAGGTGTAACTGTTCAAATACAAGATTAATGTTATAATGTATATAAATTGAAACCCTAGTGTTTTGCAAATGTAACACTTCTATAAAGATTAGGGACTGCAAAATGTACTTTCTAACACATTCTGTTTGTTTTCTTTATTCTTCAAACGCACAAAGTTTAGTTGTTATTATTAGTGTATACTAATAAAAGTAGACCATTTACAGATTTGATTGATGTATTGCTCATATCTGTACGATCAAAAATGGCAGAGTAATTCAAGCTCATTTCGGCCTTATCAGGAAAATCTGCCACAAAACACGTTAACAGTCTTCAGCTAGGGAGGAATAAACATACACAGGTTCAACAAGAAAAAGAAAACATTCTGATAAGAGTGCTTTCCAACAATATTGTTTTAAATATTAATAATATATACCAACACATAGTTTAAATTGTTGGTCCCACTTTATATTAGGTGGCCTTAACTACTATGTACTTACATTTAAATTAATCATTTGGTACAATGCACTTATTGTGCACATACATGTTTTTACATTGTACTTATATTTTTAAAAATACCTATATGTAATTACATCTGTAATTCATTTCTGTAATTACATTCATAATTACACTGTTGACCCATCCCTTAAACCTACCCATACCACCAAACCTGTCCCTAACCTTACCCATATCCACCTCAATAGCAGCAATAGTGTTTTGCAATACAATATGAACACAATAAATACATTGTACTTATTTTTTGATGTAAGAACATAGTAGTTAAGGCCACCTAATATAAAGTGTGACCAAATTTTTTGCTTGATACAGTTTTTTTAACTGCTTACACACAAAATCTTTACTTGTCACACAATTTCCGAAACCTGACACTCAAACAGCAGAAGCACACACCAAATCTGCAAAACCATAAAATAATTCTCAGCCTTTTACTCAGTTTTGAACAAACAATTATCTATGTAGCAAACAAAAATCTAACAGGAATTAATATTATGGCAAAGGTGTTTGCAAATGTTTGCTTTTGAGATGCGTTTGTCATATTTTGAATGCAGTGCTTCATTTTACAAGAGATGAGGCGTTTTGCATTTTGCGTGTGCAATTCTTGGATTCGTAAAGTTTTGAAAAAAAGGAGGCAAAGGTTTGAAAATGTGTGTAAGCAGTTAAAAAACAAAACAAAAAAAAATCAGTAATATTAATAAATATACAAAATAAAATAAATATAACAACAATTAAAATAAGCAAATGCAATGCAATACAATGTGGAAGAAAACATTTCTACACACTGCTGTAGAATAATAAATGGTTTTATTGGTCTTAATAAAAAATATTAAAGTTGTTCTGCTTGAAAAAAACATTATAAAAATCTGTGTGTGTGTGTGTGTGTGTGTGTGTGTGCATGTTTTTGTGACATATGAGGACACAAATTTGTATATGACATGGGTATGACATAGGCATTACATGGAGAAGGTGATTTATGAGGACATTTCCTCGTGTCCCCATATTTCAAAAGGCTTATAAATCATACATAATGAGTTTTTGTTTTTGAGAAAGTAAAACTGTACAAAGTTTCCTGTAAGGGGTAGGTGTAGGGTGATAGAAAATACGGTTAGTACAGTAGAAAAACCATTACACCTATGGAATGTCCCCATGATTCACAAAAACAAACGTGTGTATGTGTGTGTGTGTGTGTGTGTGCGTTTTGTGAAAAGTCAGGACATAGATGTGTATAATGGCAAAGGTATGACAGGTAATACAAGGTGAAGGTGACATCTCAGGACATTGACCCATGTCCCCACTTTTCAAAACGCTTATAAATCATACAGAGTGAGGTTTTTTTGGGGAAAGTTGAAATGCACAGTCTCCTGTAAGGGGTAGGTTTAGGTGTAGGGTTGGTGTAGGGCAAAATACTTTTTTGGAATTAATTTTTATTTAAGTTGTTGTTATTTAATAATTCCACAGCCTAAGAAATATACTGTAACCTAAAAATAAATGGTATAATTCAGACTCGCTGCATTGTAACTTTCGTTATATTATGAAGTTTACCACTTCACTGAACCAGTGAATTCTACATATATACATTTTTAGTTTTGTTGAGTAATTAATTCCATTGAAGTTAAATAATCAATATGATAAATGTCCATTGTCATAAATGGATGTTAAATGTTCTTTTCAGTCCATCCATGCATGCAATCCCTAAAACCAAGTCTTGATCCTCAAACAGGCCTTTAAAGGGTCTCAGAAATTGAGGACCGGCCAAAATGTCCTCACTTTTAACACCATCCTCACTCCGATGGTCTAAAACTCAAACCGGTCCTCACTACAAGTGCACACACACACACACACACACACACACACACACAATTTTGTGATTCTTATATGCCAATATCAAAAGGAAAGGCTCTTTGTTTTTTGGAAATTATATTCATTGGTCAAAAAGTGAAAACTCAGTAATTTATTTGTTGGAATAACAGAAATATTACAAATGAATCTAAAGTAATTAATATCAATGAATAAACTGCTGTAACAGAAAATGCTGAACTCGCTTATTTAAAGTAATCACTCAGAGCACCAGTGAGCTCTGGAGACTTCAGTGAATTTGAAAAAGGTGTCATTGATGTAAACATCTATTGTTTGTACATGTTTTAATAAAGGATAATAAAACGTGTATGATCATAAGCAACTCAATGTTTTTTATACCTGCATAGTGAAGGGAGACAAGCTAAAAAAAAAAAAAAACGGTCCCTATTTGCCACCTACTGGTGTAATTATGTAACTTACAGAAGTTCATGGTCTTTTGACCCAAATGACATGAATTATTGATAAAATAATAGAAATATATATATATATATATATATATATATATATATATATATATATATATGATTCCCTTTAGTTAAATGCAATGAGACTTTGTACAGCTGTCAACACTGCAGCTTTACAAATAAAAAATTAAACTGATTGATATCTGGTTGTATGTTAGTGTAAAACAAAAAGTCACACTCATGATGAAATGATAAAATGAAAACAAATTATATCATGAAACAAATGATAAAATCGATACTTTTTAATTTGTCAAATAAAATCACTTAATCCAACACACTGCAGACCATAAAATACACAACAATGAACTGGCAACCCTTCCACACGTTCACAATGCAGCATGGGGGGAGTTCTCTTTCATTTGGTTATGAAATGTAACCATTTTGGTTATGTTATTGTTGCAGGTTGATTATAGTTGTATCCTCTGTGTGTGACAGCTAACACACTCCTCAGTGTGGTTAATTTACTGGAGAACGGACATGAATAAACCTCTTTGAAGAACTGTGACAGGGAATCTGTTGAAATTTCTCTAAGATAGTGTTTATAGATTTCTCTGGATCATGTACTGGACCCTGCACTGTACACTGAAGTTTACAAGATTTCATTCCATTACATATCAAAACTACTGTCACCCTTATCCACATTTTATATTAAATATAACAGTTTCACATGGAATATTGTTTGCGATGTGAATAAAGCATGCCATGCTACAAACACACCGTTCAAATTTAACGCTTGTTAAAATGTTTTAGTTTCCAAAATCAGATGTAGAATTATTTTAAAAATATACAAAATAAATATATATATACACTCTAAAAAATGTTGGGTCAAATATTTAATTGAAAACTTTAACCCAACAGTTGAGTTGGTCCATATTTGACCTGAAGTTGTTATGTTTCACTTGTTATGTTTTAGACCATACACTGAAAGTGTAGCTACACACTGCTGTCAAATCACTGATGTTATAGAATTTCTAAATCTATTTGATTTCTAGAATCATTTTCCCAGTTTTTTTACACAAAGGTATTAATTTCAAAAATGATATTATTTAGTTTCAATATATAATAACAGTACATTATAAAATCTATTTTGTGTTTGTTGTGTGCAGAAGGTGAACAGAACTGACGTACATCAGAGCAGCAGATGTTCACTTCCTGTTGATGTGAGTTCATCTTTCTGTTTCTGTTTGAGAGAACTCAAGTCCTGTATTAAGCAGAATTTTTGACAGAAAGGTTTTTCATTTTCCAGAAGTGAACACGTTATTTTAGCCAGGAAGAAGAGAAGATTTGACTTCTTTAACGGTTGAAGCATTTTGAAAAAGTAATAACACCAGACAACATCAAGGCTGATTTACACCTTTACTTTGATCCCAAGTCATTCTGTTGCAGAGATGGACTGTGTAAAAAAACAAAGGTCTAAATCTTCTAGTCATGATAAAACCACTCTTAAGAAAAGGAGGGAAAAGGCCACACTTGAGGCAAGAAACAGGAAAAGTAATAGAACAGAAGCAAATTTAGTCCGGAGTTGTTCAAAGTTGAGTTTGAGTGATTCGGGAGCTGATGAAGAGAATGAAAGCAAGAACCCCCAGAGGAGCAGGAGACGGTCGACCCAGACAACCCAGCCCAGCAGTATAATCAAACAAGATGCCTACATACAGATCCCACTCTCAGTCATGTCTGGAAAAGAATCAACCTCAAATAAAAATCAGTTAATCTCTCATGAAGATGAATCTCCCTCTAGCCCAGTTGAAGGCCAAAAGTACGAAATTAACTATAAATTAATTGACGGATTTCCTTCATGTGCTGAGGAAAAGAATAAGGAAAAGATAAGGAAAAGAAAATCTTATGTAATGTCATACGACACAGAAACCAAGAATGCTGAATGGGTGTATGAGATACTGAATGAGAGTACTTTAGAAAACACATGTAAAGAGCACATGAGCTTTGGAAAGAAAGAATTGGAGAACAGAGACTATCAACAAGGTCATCTTGCTGCAGCTGCCAATCACAGGTGGTGTCAGGAAGCCTATCATGACACTTATTTGATGAGCAACATGATACCACAGCTTTCTGCTTTAAACCAAGGCATGTGGAAATCATTGGAGGAGTATTGTCGACAACTAGCTGAGCCTGGCTGCAATGTCCATGTGTACACTGGACCACTTTACCTGTGCAAGAATAAAAAGGGTGACTATGTTCGTGTGCTTGACCCAAAAAATCCGAACAACAGTGAAGAGAAAGCAGTGCCAACTCACCTCTTTAAGGTGATAATTGTGGAGAAAAATGGAAGAGTAGAAGAGCCAAAATGCTATGTGATGCCCAATAAGAAACAAGAATACAAAAAATCTTTTGAATCAGCACAAAATTTTCCAAACACAGACAAGTTAGAGTTAGAGGAATTAGAAAAGAGCATTGAGGAAATTCAAATATGGTCTGGGCTAAAATTCAAAATAGACAAACCTCAGCATAACATGATAGAGCATACAGAGCCAATTACATGGAAGGGAGAAGATGGAAAAGGAGAGTCGTGTGAGGCTAAAATAGCAGTCACAATCCACACAGTGATAAAGACGCCAATATCTGACACATCACAGCAGTAATGACAGTGAGTTGTGTTTGATCTTCTCTTATGAAGCAGATGAAAAGTTTGTTTGAATAAGTCTGCAACTGTCTCACTAGTAATTAATACTCCCATACAGAGGAGTCATGTCCATTCAAAGTGAGGGGCACGTGCCCCTTCAGATTTTTGAGCCAAATGGATTTTGAATACAGCTTCCAAAAGACAAAAAAAAAAGCAGAACAATATTTTCTATATTTAATACAATCATTCAGCGCGTCATATCATCAGCTGCTAAATTCAAATCTGTGAATTATACAGACAGGTTTTATACATATAATAGACTACATTATTAGACTACTTTGACCATCATAATCTAGGTAATCTATCGAGATATTTCATGATAGCCTATAGTTAATGCGTTTGGGAATGTTTTGAATAAAATGAAAAAAAAATACATAAGTGCTATTGTGGCTGCTGTGTGTCACATGACAGCTAAATGCTTTAAATTAGTTTTGTAGACAAACTACACACTATTTCCCTGTTTAATACTTTGACACAATTAGCATTGTAAAAAGCGCTATATAAATAACGATGACTTGGCTTGACAAAACGACTACTTTTACGATTACTTGAGCCGTCGAACAGCACAGCAAATGTCCAACACTCACAGAATCTTCAATATTGTATACAAGTCATCTCCTGAAGCACTGTGATGTTTTCTGAAGAAATGTGAAGTGTGCAGTTCTGCAGATTGTAGCCAAAGGCTGGTTAAGAAAGTAGAATATAAGAGTTTTGATTTATTACTATTTTAAATCTATTTCTACATATTTCACATTATTCAAAATATGTTTTTTTTTAAATAGTTTTGATGACTTTTCTATTATTCTAAAATGTAATTTTATTTTATAACCTGATAATAACTAGTTGGTGTTTCCATATTTGAGTGAACTAACATCATTGGGGTTTTTTTTAATAATAAAATGAACAAAATATGTCAATAGCCAAATTACTTTCTACCTCACCCATCATATTGAATAGTGTCATTTTAATAGTTTTGATCTGTTGATGGGTGAGAATAAGTGAATGAACTGCAGTGGTTTCACATTTAACGTGTTTCTGAGAAAACATTTACTTGATTGCTTGTTCAGGCCAGTGTATTCTGGGAACTGGATTTCTTTTGTAATGATCAAAAGTGAACAAATGAGACACATTAAATACAGGGTGTAAATGGGAATGTGTTTTCCTCTAATCAAACCACGTGCATTTTAATACCAGATGCAGCCTAGTCTTTTTCACCAGAATTTAGGCATGTGAAAGAATCATTTTTGTCAGATTTGTAAATGACAGACCCTGGAGAAACTCTATTCTCAAACAAGCTCAGGCAGCAACAAATAAAGTACAATAAATAATACATACAAATCAAGGGTCTTGAATTATTTTATTATCAACATTTCCTATATTTGTGTTGTGTACGTTCTCTTTGTGTTTTTGTGTTGTCTATGTTATTTTATTTTTTTTGTGTTTATTGAGAAAGTTTCACCTCACTTTGAATTTCTCTCAAAACGGGGACAAAATAGCTGTCAGTGAATAATGGCAAAACAAATTTGAAAAATTAACTCAGATATTTTGTTATGAATACAAAAGTAATGTGTTATATACTAGTTACTAATCTGATTACACAACTCACATTACTTGGAACCCCCAACACTGGTCATAAACGGATGTTAAGGGTTCTTGCTAACCCACAAAATTGTGCCTGAAAAGTAAATATAAAATTAGTAGAGAAATACTTGATACAGCTGTTCTCTCTCTCTCTCTCTCTCTCTCACACACACACACACACACACACACACACAGACACACACGTCTGGTTTGCTATCCTTGTGGGGACTCTCCATAGGCGTAATGCTTTTTCTACTGTACAGACCGTATATTGCCCTACACCAACCCTACACCTAAACCTACCCCTTACAGGAAACTACAGGCATTTTAGATTTTCAAAAAAACTTCATTCTGTGTGATTTATTAGCTTGTTTACCCGTGGGGACCTCAATTTAGGTCCCCACCGTGACACGAGTCCCCATGAGTCTGTGTGCATTCAGGTTTAAGTCCCCACCTGAATAGAAAAACAGGTGCACACACACACACACACACACACACACACACACACAGAGAGAGACACAATGATGTGTTTATCTGACTCCAGTGCTATTTTAAAAGGAAAGGGTAAATATTTGGACATGATGAATTGACTATATATCATGGAAATTATTTAGATTTTTTTAAAATAAAATAGTGAAAACCCAGTGTTTTATTTATTTATTTATTTTATTTATGTATAAATAATATAAATTATTTCAAATTAATCGAAAATAATTATGATGAATGAAAAATTATGTAACAGAAAATGTGTATTTTTGCGTATACAGTCTATGTATCAGGGCTCCAGTGAGCAGTGGAGACAGAATTTGAAAGAGGATTCACTGATGTGAAATACTAAATCTAGTATTTTATGTAAATCCACTTTAACAATTTAGACAATTAATTAATTATATACATGACTATATTTTTAATTGAAGGTAAGCAATAAAAGGCCTATAGATTAAAAAAAATGAAAATTTTTAGATGGTGGAATTATTAAATAACTGCACAGTGAAGGAAGACTCGCTCATAATATTCAAAAGACAATCACTGGTCGCCACCTGCTGGTGTAATTATATAACATACAGAAAAAACACATATTTATATTTTCAATATAGCCTGAAATAGTTAACAAACAATATTGCTAAACCACCAAAAATATGTGTCGGGAAAAGAGAAAATAAGGCGGTAGAAATTATAATAAAATAATAATAACGATACACAAATTCTGAACGCGTCTCTGAACAAGTCTTTTTTGTGAACTGAATCAAAAGATTCGACTCACTGGATGAATCAAACTGCTGCGCGGTTCTGAATCTCCCGCGGTCAGCGTGCACAGAAGCGGCTCCGCCCTCTCCCGCTGGAGTGTTGGAAGTGGGCGGGTCTTAGGGCGCTGTGAGACTTCTGATTGGCCGTGTTCCAGCCTCGCGCGTACTGCGCATGCTCAGTGACCCCACCGCCTCATCCTGTATTTACTGCTAGTGAAAATGGCCGCTACAGATGCTGCCAAGATTTCACACAGAGAGACAAAAACTACTCTCACACTCGACTAAATGAAACGGATGCGACGCGAACGCTGCGAGGGAGTATTATATAACGCAAAACGGAGTTCATTTCGTCCCGAGCCGTCGCTGAAGTGTTGTTTAAGAGCGTAAGTGCTAATTTTAGCTCAAGCTAACAGTCACGAGCGCCCGTGTGCTCTGGCTCGAGCAGAACCGGAGAGAGTCGGTCCCATGGCGGACCCGAGAAAAGTCCCGTTCGTCACGCTCGCCTCGTTCAGCAGCACACCGGCGGCGCCAGAGTCAAAGAAGCGCCGGCGGGAGGACGAAGAGAATCAACCGAGTCCCGCTGTCACCGGCGGCGGGGGGCTGTTCGGCACCGGGAAACCGGCATCTGACTCCGGCGAACGCAAACCCACCGTCCGCCTGAACCTGAGTCTGTCAGAACCGAGCGAGCAGAGATCCGCCGAGTTCAACTACAGCGAGCTGGTCCAGTCCAACCTGCAGGTCAGATAATAATAATAATAAACTAGAAAAGATCGCCTCTGGAAACGGTTGTGGGTTCGAACTCAAAATAACAGAGCTTGTAGTAAATATACTGAAAAATACTTTTTAAAAATTCAGTACTTTAGATTGGATTAAACTTTATTATCATTGTGAAGAGTACAAGTACAGAGCCAATGAAATACACTTAGCCTCTAACCAGAAGTGCAAATAGCAGTGTATATAAACACATAAATGGACCTCAAAGCCAGTCATAAGGGTATTTATTTTATTTTATTTATTTTTTTTGGGATATTTGTATCATCCGAAAGTTGAATAAATAACCTTTCCATTGATGTATGGTTTGTTAGGATAGGACAATATTTGGTTGAGATACAACTATTTGAAAATCTTGAAATATTGAGAAAATCACCTTCAAAGTCGTCCAAATGAAGTTCTTAGCAATGCATATTACTGATCAAAAATGAAGTTTTGATATATTCACAGTAGGAAATTTACAAAATATCTTCATGGAACATGATCTTTACTTAATATCCTAATGATTTTTGGCATAAAAGAAAAATGGATAATTTTGACCCATACAATGTATTTTTGGTTATTGCTACAAATATACCCCAGAGACTTAAGACTGGTTTTGTGCTCCAGGGTCACATATGCTGAAAGATGCTTTAAATGAATTCGATTACTTTACCTTAACGACAGCAGTATCACAGACTGATATTCGTGACAAGCGTGTGATTTAAGTGGTTATTAAATACCTGAGCTGGAAATTGAAAAGTTTTAGGTTCAAACCAATTTGATTAATCCTGTGATTAATGTAACAGCTAATAAATTATAAACTAATTTAATTTATAATAGTGGCCTGATTTGTCTTGAATGATGTTGTGGTTAAAGATTGGAGCTGGTCAAGGTTGTAAGTTTGAACCCATGTTTCGTGATGCTTTTATTTACAATCTCTCCTCATTTTTAGAATAAAAACATCAGTTAATTAGCAATACATACATAACTGTATATGTATCGTTCAGGTGGTATTTGGTTATTCCTATGCGTTTTTTTCTGTTTTATGTCAGTAATGTAGCGGCAGCTCTGTTATTAAATGCTTTCTGTTTTTGGCATGTATTGTGTGAAAAATGTTTTTTTTTTTTTTTTAATGTAAGCAATTTTGTGTAGATTGTTGCATTCACAAAAACAGTGTGGTAACCTTCAGCGAGTAATATTTATGTAGTTTAAACATGTAATGATTTTTAAAATAGTTATGAATAAATAAAAAGCACACTGTAAAATCTATGCGAACATTGCACTTGATTACTGAAATTTGTACATATCATATATTTATAAATAAGCTGTACTTTATTTGAAATGAATAAAAAAAAAAACCTGCATAACAGTATCTGTTCAGGTTTGTGACTGTAAATGAGTTGATTGGTTCGGTCTGACTGGTTTCTTTTGCTCCTGAAGGTGAGGAAGGTTCCTCAGGGTCTCACTCCAGCTCTGGACCCCAGCGACCCGTTCGCAGATGAAGACAAAGAGCGGCAAGAAGTCGAGGCTCTCGCCAGGAAATTTGAGAGCAAATATGTACGTAATCTTTTATTTATTTTTTAATGATCTTATGAATGCGCATCCACCTGTGTTTTTATTTACAAAGAAAACTCTTCATCCTAATCATGATATGTTAAAGAGATATTATAATGTGTTATGTCATGTTTGTTGACTTTACATTGAGGTTAGTATGTTGTTATTTCAGGGAGTCACTGTTAAGAAGAAGCGACGAGACCGGATGCAGGATCTCATTGATATCGGTTACGGATACGATGAAACCGATCCGTTTATCGACAACTCTGAGGCCGTGAGTATGAGAGGGAGCTTCACTGATCCTCACAGAGAGGTTCACTGCTGATTGTCTGCTGAAATCCTCTCAGTGAACGCCACATGAGAGAATTCAGACACAGCTGTAGATTTGCTTTGAGATTGATCATCATCTCCCAAATGACAAAACTACTTTAAAATCCAGTCTGACCCATCATCCTTATGCAAATGTAAACATATCTATTAAAGTGTCTCTGTCGTTGTATTTCACTCTGCACCATGATGCACGTCTGCTTTTAATGTGCAGTTGTGCACTGTATGTTTTTCCCATAGGAAACATGATTTGCGCTACAAAATTGGAGTTTTCACACAGTTTTCGCAGTGCGTGTTTAAAATAGACGTCCTCATGTCTGTTGTGTGTCTGCAGTACGACGAGCTGGTTCCCGCGTCTCTGACCACTAAACTGGGCGGTTTCTACATCAACACCGGCACGCTGCAGTTCAGGGCCGCGTCTGAATCAGAGGGAGAGGGCGGAGGAAAAGACGCCAAACACTTCAAGGTGATCATCTTCATCCTCACTGTTACAGCAGACTGGACACATGAGAGAGAGAGCCAGAGTTATGGTTTATCACTGATAATGTATGATAGGGTTCAAAAAAATCAAACTGCAATGTGACCTAGTACGATTATTAAACACCCAAATAATTCGGTAAACATAGTGTTCATGCATTATTTCTACACACTCTGAGCATGTTTCACTAAAGACTTATTAGCTTTAATATCGCAGCAGCAGCTGAACTCTTTTTTTTGTAACTTCAGTACTTGGTGTGGATGGCTCACATCTTTTTTGCCAGTCTGCTTTTATGTAATAATCACAATATGAAAAATGTAACATTAATATTTAATTTTAATTGGTGCAATATCAGTTATTGGCACTTTTTTATTTACCAGTATTGGATATTATTGGATAATTTATGAGCTGTTATTGGATATTTAATTGTTTCAACCCATTTTAAGATTCATCTAGCGCTAATTTAATGGGATAAGGATTGATTATGGCAAAGGTTTACCTATGAAAAAATACATTAAACCCTTTAAAGTGTACATTTTACGATAGTTTTTACTAGTTTTACTAGTTTTTAATGAAGTAGTTTAACAAAGTAGTTTGGATTTGTAATATTGGCCTATTTATTGATTATCAGCCATAACATAAATCTAATTTTTGGTGATTTTTTTTATTTTATTATTATTATTATCACAGTTCAAACTGTAGTCGTAGTAATCACAATATGACTTATTTGTCTGAATCGTGCCGTCCTTATTCGTGGTCAGGAGTTTCTGTCCTGAAATCCCAGGTGAATTCTGTCTGATCTCTTGAGTCTGTGATGGTTTGATTGACTGAGATGATGTTCTTGGCTCTGATTGACAGAAAGATGGAGAGGAGCGGGTGATAAAGAGAAGGAAGAAGAAGCAGGACGGCAGCCTGGAGGAGAAGAAACCCAGGAAATTCAAAGTACCCAAACCAGGGTGAGTTCAGACACGCTTACTGTGCTGCTTTCAGTCATTTTTTTCAAGCACTAGATGGATGTTGTTGACCGTTACACTGCATCTCACTGCTTTTTTTTGCTCTGATAAATGAAACTTCTTAAAGTATCATCTCTAGACCCTGATGCCTTTTCCATTCCTCACGCTGCGGCTCATTTTTAAAGTATTTTAAAGTAGTAAAGTGAGAGTATTTGAGTTAGTTGATAAAGGTTTAAAGAAATTTGTAGGAGCTATGTCTTCAGCCTTTCTTACGATAATACATTGACTTGTTTGTGAACCATTTAAACATTTGTTGTTCTAGACCTGTATTCAATTTTGTGGAATATAAAATATATGTATGACGTGATTATAATAATTTGATTATGGATCAACATAGTAGTTATAATATTGACTAAAATCATAATATGAATAAATCTATTTCAATGATTATTTTATTGCTAAATAAAAATGTTGAACAAAATTAGAAATATAAAACAGTATTTAAGAATAATAATAATAAATTCATTTTACAATAAAATTACAATACTTACATTTATTGGTGTGGTCATTTTCATATAACCAGACTTCAAATAATCACAATTTCACTTTTATTCATATTAAAATGGTAGTGCAGCTATGTGAAATGAGCATAATTTATGAACATAAGATGATTTTGTTAATAGAAGTTATATATATTTAGTGTATTTATTTGTTGATTATCTCTTTTGATTGACTCAGTTGTTATTTTAAGTGAATTTCAGCTTTTTATTAAAAACCACGGAACTCACATATACAGTAGTCAACATTTGAATCGGGTCAAAACCTTTCATCAAAGTTGTCCTAAAACCTAAGTTTGGGGTTGGTGAGATTTTTCTTATGTTTTTGAAATTAGTTTCTTCTCACCGAGACTGCATTTATTTGATCAAAAATACAGTAAAACAGTAAAAACTGTGAAATATTATTGCAAATATTTTTTTGCAATTATTGCAACTGTTTTCTGTGTGAATTTAGCCTTGAAACCGTGATTCATTTTATTTTTCAGGATCCACAGATGAATAGAAAGTTCAAAAGAACAAAACTCTTTTGTAACATTATAAATGTCTTTACTGTCACTTTTGATGAATTTTCCTTCTGACCCTGAACTTTTGAGCGGCTGTGTATATGACAACTCTTTTGTTTGTCTTTCTGTTAGTGTTTCGGCTCTGAACCGGCCGGAGAAGAAGAAGAGGAAGAAGCTGATGAAGGACTCTCTGTCTCTGGCCGCTATGATCCGCCGCTTCAGCCGTGAGAAAGAGGAGATCCGTAAGAAGAGCCCGACGGCTGCGGTCAAACTCGTCCGTGCTCCGCCGAACAACGCCACCGCTGCCGCCGTGGTCGCCCCCGGCAGCGACCTGACCATGGCCGACCTGGCCTCTGACCCGGTGATGCTGACGCTGCTGGGCGGAGCCACGGAGAACGACGTGCTGCAGGAGCTGATGGGCGACCTGGACTTCGGGCTGCTGGACTCTCCTGGGCCGTCCAGTCCGGGGCAGAGCGAGAACGGCGCGGCGGGACAGAAGGCAGGAGCCGCGGGTCGAGTACAGAAGACGGGGCTGATGCCGCCGCCACCTCTTCCCAGCAGCCTTCCCGCTCCGCTGCTCAAACGCATCGAGGACCTGCGCTCGGTGAGTGCTCACCTCTACATCCACGTCACAGATCTGCTCTTAGCTCCAGCAAAACTGATTCATGAGCCGTGCTTATTAACGTTCACATGGGACGCTTTCAGAAACAGGAGATTAATGGAGCGGAGGTCTTTTGAGAAGCTGAGCTGTTTTTTTTATCCGCCTGCACGTTTATATAGTTTAATAGTAATACAGCCCCAAAGCAGCACTTGTGTAACATCCTCTGCCTTCAACAATAAACTTCTAAATAATTGCTGTCTGACTTCAAACTAGGGCTCCGCGATTTGGGGGAGAAATCAATTTTCTGATAAAAAAAAAAAAATTTTTTTGTCTGTGCAAACTTTTGGGATTTATATAGACCTAATAATGTGACCATGAGAATAATAATAATTATTATTTAGTAATATATGATAATATATTATTTATATTAAATGTCATTTAAAAAACAATAGTACATTTAGATATTTTTAATATTATGTTTTAGTAATTATTGTAATTAAAATGTTTGTCGTGTTTTCTTGTATTAAAATAATAATTTTAATAATATTAATTTCTTAAGCTTTATTGTATTATTGTTAAAAATATTAAGCAAATAAAATATAATAATAATAATCAAAACAAAAATAAAAAATAAAATTGCTTTTCTTTCTTTCTTTCTTTTTTCTTTTGTCTGTATTTCTGCACAATTAGTCCAAAATGTTTGATTTTATATCAATGACTATAAAATATTTCAATATATATATATATATATATAAATACATTTATCATCATTATTATTATATTTTTAATATTATATTTTTATATTAAAGTCATTATTATAATGAGTCTATAAACGTTTTAATTACACACACACACACACACACACAGTGAGGAAAATAAGTATTTGAACACCCTGCTATTTTGCAAGTTCTCCCACTTAGAAATCATGGAGGGGTCTGAAATTGTCATCGAGGTGCATGTCCACTGTGAGAGACATAATCTAAAAAAAAATCCAGAAATCACAATGTATGATTTTTAACTATTTATTTGTATGATACAGCTGCAAATAAGTATTTGAACACCTGAGAAAATCAATGTTAATATTTGGTACAGTAGCCTTTGTTTGCAATTACAGAGGTCAAACGCTTCCTGTAGTTTTTCACCAGGTTTGCACACACTGCAGGAGGGATTTTGGCCCACCTCCACACAGATCTTCTCTAGATCAGTCAGGTTTCTGGCCTGTCGCTGAGAAACACGGAGTTTGAGCTCCTCCAAAGATTCTCTATTGGGTTTAGGTCTGAGACTGGCTAGGCCACGCCAGAACCTTGATATGCTTCTTACAGAGCCACTCCTTGGTTATCCTGGCTGTGTGCTTCGGTCATTGTCATGTTGGAAGACCCAGCCTCGACCCATCTTCAATGCTCTAACTGAGGGAAGGAGGTTGTTCCCCAAAATCTCGCAATACATGGCCCCGGTCATCCTCTCCTTAATACAGTGCAGTCGCCTGTCCCATGTGCAGAAAACACCCCAAAGATGATGCTACCACCCCATGCTTCACAGTAGGGATGGTGTTCTTGGATGGTACTCATCATTCTTCTTCCTCCAAACACGTTTAGTGGAATTATGACCAAAAGTTCTATTTTGGTCTCATCTGACCACATGACTTTCTCCCATGACTCCTCTGGATCATCCAAATGGTCATTGGCAAACTTAAGTCGGGCCTGGACATGTGCTGGTTTAAGCAGGGGAACCTTCCGTGCCATGCATGATTTCAAACCATGACGCCTTAGTGTATTACCAACAGTAACCTTGGAAACGGTGGTCCCAGCTCTTTTCAGGTCATTGACCAGCTCCTCCCGTAGTTCTGGGCTGATTTCTCACCTTTCTTAGGATCATTGAGACCCCACGAGGTGAGATCTTGCATGGAGCCCCAGTCCGAGGGAGATTGACAGTCATGTTTAGCTTCTTCCATTTTCTAATGATTGCTCCAACAGTGGACCTTTTTTCACCAAGCTGCTTGGCAATTTCCCGTAGCCCTTTCCAGCCTTGTGGAGGTGTACAATTTTGTCTCTAGTGTCTTTGGACAGCTCTTTGGTCTTGGCCATGTTAGTAGTTGGATTCTTACTGATTGTATGGGGTGGACAGGTGTCTTTATGCAGCTAACGACCTCAAACAGGTGCATCTAATTTAGGATAATAAATGGAGTGGAGGTGGACATTTTAAAGGCAGACTAACAGGTCTTTGAGGGTCAGAATTCTAGCTGATAGACAGGTGTTCAAATACTTATTTGCAGCTGTATCATACAAATAAATAGTTAAAAATCATACATTGTGATTTCTGGATTTTTTTTTAGATTATGTCTCTCACAGTAGACATGCACCTACGATGACAATTTCAGACCCTCCATGATTTCTAAGTGGGAGAACTTGCAAAATAGCAGGGTGTTCAAATACTTATTTTCCTCACTGTGTATGTATATATATATATATATATGTATATGTATATGTGTGTTTAATTATAATGAATTGTTTTTTTTTAAAATAGTATGCAATTAAAAATAGAGTATTTAAGAATAATATAATTATGATACCGATAATAATATTTATGGCTGTCCTAATGCTTTCATTTTTAAATATAGAGTTAGTTTAATTAAATTGCAGTTTTTGTGATGAGATCGTCAAACTGTGCCATACAGCAATTTTGAATGTATTCTTCTGATTAATTGTGCAGCCCTGATTTTGATTGTTTTTGTTTTGAGAGTGAATTTCAGTATTTTCTTTAAAAAGCTTTCTCTCCTGCATTGCACAGACCTGACTAATCCATAATGACTGTTGTTAGTTTTCATGATTGATCTTCACTAATTTTATGAATGTATAGTGTGTGTGTGTGGTCTTTTCTTTCCAGGCAGATTATGAAGGAGAGAGAGGAGGAGCCGAGGTAGAGAGAGGTGTAGGAGGAGCAGACGATCATGATAGAGAGAAAATAGACAGAAAACAGTCAGAGCAGGAGGAGGGAGAGGTTAGAAAGATGGAAAGCAGGTTAAAATAGTGTCAGTGAATCAGAAGATGCTGTTTTATTTCTACAAAACTATGCTGTCTATTAATACAGTGTGTAATTTCAGCAGACAGGTTTGAAATACTGCAATATGCGTGTTTACAAACACAATAGGAGCACAGTGCTTACAGCCATGATATCCAGCATGGAGTTAAACTGCTTTTGAGCTGATGTTAAACGCTTGTTTTCCTCCCAGGCGTCTCGTCAGTTCGATATGGAGGGCAGGAAGAAGTTTTTCACGCTGGACATGAACAACATCCTGCTAGAGTGAGTTCATTTGGCCGTTGTTTTCGTTTCTGAGTCTCTGGTGTTAATTGTCTCACTCGTTCTCTCCGTCTCTCTCGGTAGCATCGAGCTGCAGGCGCAGGAGCAACCAGCGTCGGTGCGCACTGCCGTCTACTCTCATCTGGAGGCCTTCGTGCCGTGCAATAAAGAGGCTCTGCTGAAGCGGCTGAAGAAGCTCAGCCTGAACATCCAGGACGACCGGCTGCGCGTGCCGCTGCACAAGCTCAAGCTGGCCGTCTGCAGCGTCATGCCGGAGCAGATCGCACGCTACAACATGGACTGCATGGCCAAAGTCGCCAAGTAAGACTACATAATTGAAATGAACCACATTTCAGGATTGCGGAGGTTTGAAGAGCTCAGTGTTTAGGGATCTAGCTCTTTTTTTTTTTAACAGTGAATGACCGATGAAAAGACTTTTCTGGTTGTTTGATATATACATTTACATTTTGTTTAGTAGACGCTTTTATCCAAAGTGACTTACAAAAGAGGAACAAAAGCGATTAGTCAAAGAACTAACAATATTCATATTTATTTTTTATCCAGAATTAATAAAAAATTAATTCTGGATAAAAGAATTAATCTACGTTTTCCAAGACCATGGAAATCCTAGCTTTTCCAAGACAAAAAAGAAAGAAAGAATTGAAATAAGAAATCTCTTGGTTTTTGGCTTATTTGAATGCTTGTTTCGCAGGCAGCATACGGAGGACTGTGACAGAAACGGCTCGGAGGACGACGATGATGAGAAGCCAGGAAAAAGAGTGATGGGCCCCAGGAAGAAATTTGTGTGGGACGACAAACTCAGGTGAAACTCCGAGATCACACACAGATCAGGAACAGTCAGTAATGTGAGACTCAAGATCGTCCTCTGGGAACATCTCGAGACAAACCAGCTGCTCAAGGATTCTCAATCTGTTTGACTCCAAGACGGTTTTCAAAGACAGCGCTGCTTATTTTCCAACTTTTTGATTTACAGAATCAAGGAGCAGCAATATATTAATGTGATTAGATCAAATCATTGAAACAAATCAAATTTTCTACAGGATTCATACCAGGGTTATTATCCCTAATTAGAAAAAAATTGTTGTTTGTATTTTCAACAGTATTTTCAACAGTTTTTGTTCTAACTTCAAATTAAAGTACTAAAACTGAAATAAAAAAAAAAATAAATACAACAAAATAAAATAAAAATACTAAAACTTTAAAAGTAAAATGAAAAATATAAGACTCAAATTCAAAAATAATATTAAATAGTTTATATGAATAAAATATAGTGTTATTTAATATAATGTTAATAATGTAAGTTAATATAATTTAACACATTTTTATGGTTAGGGTTGTTTTAGTATTATTAATTTATATTAATAATACTGAAATGATTTATTATTGTTATTAACTTAATAAAACACAAGTAATCCTATGAAAATCTTTAATTGCAATTTCCAAAACATGCTAAGGTTTCATTCTAGAAAACTAGAAATTAGCCTTAAATTTCCCTCATGTCCAGGTTTGTGACAGTTAAAATAAAAGACATGTTGTTGATGGAATTAATGTAATGGACTTAATGTCATCTTAACATTTTTGTGTTAGTTTTAGCTTATTTTAAAGCTTGTTTTGTCTTATTGTAGTCATCTAGTGGTTGAGTAAAGCCGATGTGTGTTTGTTTGCGCAGGTCTTTGCTGTGTAATCTGGTTCAGGTGAAGCTGGGCTGCTACGAGCTGGAGGGTCAGAGTTCACTCTCACCTGAAGATTACCTGAAGGTCTTCATGGAGACGGAGGTCAAACCGCTCTGGCCCAAAGGATGGATGCAGGCCAGGTGGGTTTCTGCACCAGAACACTGCTGATGTCTGCGCTGGTAAATAATGTTGCAGCGTGATTGACTTTCTCTTTCTCTCTGTTTCTCAGGATGTTGTTTAAAGAGAGCCGTATGGCTCACAGTCATCTCACAGGAAATACGTGAGTATTTTGCCCTTGGCTATTTTTAAACACAAACAAGCTGTTTTGACCTATTTGCTTTGTGCAGTGCTGTGTTAAAGGGATAGTTCACCCAAAAATGAAAATTCACTGTTATTTTTCTCACCCTCGTGTCATCCAAGATATAGGTGGCTATTTTCTTCAGTAGAACAAGTAAAGAAGATTTTAAGTTGAAACGTGCTGCTTGGTAATTCATAAAATAGAAGTCAATGGCTGCCATTACTTTGAGAGTCAAAAAAAGCATATACAGGCAATACTAAATTAATACCCATGGGTCCTTATGATATTTTGAGGTCTTATGAAGCAAAACGATCAGTCTGTGCAAGAAACTGAACATTATTTACCACATTATTACTTGTAATCCACAGCCTGAGACAAACAGGGAAATCTGATTCTTTTTCACTAATTGGTTCTTTCAGACAATTTGTTTAAATTAACTGGTTCAATTCACTAGTTCATTTATACAATCACACAGTAACAAACAAATATGCAATTATATTATTAAAGCACCCAATAATGATGTTGACGCAGATGTTCTACATGTCTGAAGCATATAAAGTGAATAAACTAGTTTTCATCAGCTCACATTTTTACATAAACAAAGAAAAAACATAAAAACACTCATTTGACCCCTTCATTCAAGTGTTGGGTTCACACATGCTCATATCAGCGACTCATTGTTCTTCGGTCCGAGTCGAACCGTTTCCTCACTTCACGGACTGTTAGAGGGACTGGAGCGCTGAATGAGTTTCATCACCTTCATCCCAGGATCAGATGTGCCACTATTTTTGGCTCATTTCGAGTCAAAGTGACTGTCAGACATCTGAAAGTGAGTTTTGATTGAGTAACTTGTAGATCTGTGCTGCTCGAGACGCTGCAGTCTGATTTGGTGAACTGGTTCAGTTCGCTACGTTACTCCTCAATATGTGACCCTGGAGCACAAAACCAGTCTTAAGTCGCTGGGGTATATTTGGAGCAATAGCCAACAATACATTGCATGGGTCAAAATTATCCATTTTCCTTTTATGGCAAAAATCATTAGGATATTAAGTAAAGATCATGTGCCATGAAGATACTTAGTAAATTTCCTACCAAAATATCAAAACTTAATCTTTGATTAGTAATATGCATTGCTAAGAACTTCATCTGGACAACTTTAAAGGTGATTTTCTTAATATATAGATTTTTTTTTGCTCCCTCAGATTCCAGATTTTCAAATAGTTGTATCTCGGCCAAATATTGTCCGATCCTAACAAACCATACATCAAGGAAAAGCTTATTTATTCAACGTTCAGATTCACAAATCTCATTGGCGGCACCCATTGACTTGCATTATATGAATCACTGAGGACCACAGTTTCAGCTAAAAATCTGTACCGTTACTACTGAAGAAAAAAAGTCACCTACATATTGAATGGCCTGAAGATGAGTAAATTAACAGCAAAGTTTCAGTTTTCTGTGAACTATCCCTTTAAATTTGTAAAATTGAAGAATAAGAATATCAGTTTATTCATTGCTTGCAGCTGCTGTTGTAGGTGAATGACGCCTTTCTTTTTTTTAACATTTTAACAGTTTCTTGTTGAACATTGTCACATTACAGAAGTGAACCGGCTGATGTGTTTCATGTTGGTCTAGTACTTAAACTAGCACTTACCCATTCTATTTTATTCTATTCTATTCTATTTGGTCTGATTTATTTAAAAAACTTACTACAGCACGTGTAAATTGTTGCTCTCTCAAAGGCCTGATTACTTCTACTTTGTAAGTCTCTTTGGATAAAAGCGTCTGCTAAATGATTAAATGTAAATGTAGACTGCACCACTCTGTTTTCAGAGTAAAGAAAAGGGTGTTACCGGCTCCGAAAGCGAAGCCCAAGCCTCAGGATAGCGTTGCGCTCCAGCGTCCGTCCGTCTCTGTGGACTCCGCACCTCCTCCATCGGTCCAGCGTCCGGTCGTCTCAGTGGACGCCGCTGCTTCTGCTACCATCCAGCGCGTGCTGTCCCCGCCGGAGCCCATCTGCCTGTCGGACTCTCTGGACGAGGACCTGGCGGCCCCGTCGCTGGACTCCATCTCTCATGCTCTGGCCATGCTGAGCAGCGTCGCCAAAGACCTGGCCCAGTCCAACAGCCCGCCGTCCACTGAGCCGCTCAAACCGACCCAGTCGCTACTCGTGTCTCCACACCTGGCCAAAAAGAGCGGGAACACCCCGCCTCCGCCTGCTCCTCCCAGTGTCCTCACCTCGTCGCCCGCAGCTCCGGTCGTTAAAAGTGTGAGCGTTCTGTCGCCGGTTCAGAGACACTCTGTTATTCCCGCTCAGCGACCATCTGTGACTCCGCCCACCAAGATGGGTGTATCTCCGGCGAAGCCCCGCCCTCCTCCGACAGCGTCACCTCTTCACGCCCCTCAGAAGATTCCGGCGGGAAAAGCGGTGATCGCCATGGCGACGGGCCTCATCAAAACCAGCAATAACAGCTCACTACGCACGCTTCCCGCCGCTTCCTCGCCGTCACTTTTAAACGTCAAATCCGCACAGCCTTTCCACGTGACTGTGCAAGCCAAAAACCACGAGTCACCCAAACCCGGCTTCATCACGCCCATGCAGGCCACCCTCACCAAGTCGCCCCACAACCCTAGCTCGCCCATCATCAAGCTCACGCCCACCGCCTCGCCCGTCGTTTCCAGAACGCCCACGTTACCCAGCATGCACCAGCACGCCTCCAAGAGCCCGAGTTTCCACACGGGGTTCGTCGCCGGCGGGTACAGCGCCCCTGTGGGACAGAAGAGTTCATCTCAGGTCAACAGTATCTCCGGACTCACCACGACAATCGCGCCTGTCGCCAAGCAACCGGCCACCAGCGCGTCACTGGTGGCGGGGATGGCCAATCACAGTCAGCGACACAGGCAAGTGGGTGGAGCTAATCAGGGAGTGAAGACAATCACATCTGTTTCCACGGCCACAGCGTCTCCACTCTCACAGGTCTGTCTGCTCATTTGATCAAGGCCTGTTCTTGGCTTCTTAAATTTATATTTAATCTTAAATTATTACAGTATTTTTTTAAAAAAATTTCTACATGTTAATTAAACATTTATTTATTTATATTTACTACTTTCAAACTCAAGGCCTATTTTTAGCACCAAATCTCTTCAGCAAGAGCATTATAAAAGTGTCTTTTTCTCAGGAAAGTTTAGTAGCATAATTATAATTTTACTTATAATAATTGTAGTAATATTTTTGGTTTAATTATTATTAAAAGATATTTTAATTTAACAAATTTATTTACATTTAAATTAGAATTAGAAATAAATTAGAATAAAATTAAAATAATGGACTTTTAATGATAATTTTAAAGAAATTTAAATGTTTAATTTTAATTAAACATTTTAATTGTTTTATATTTTCATAAAATGAAGTTAATTTGAATGTTTAGTGGAAATATTAAAAATGAATTAAAATAAAAAAATAACTGTTTAGTAGAATAAGTTTTTTTTTTTTTTTTTTTCTGTTTTCTAAACGTGTAATCTTTAAAAAAAATATATTTTATTTTATTTAACATTGAAAAATATTGTATTTGATTTTATTTAGACAGCTGTTTACAGCTATTTTTTTTCCCCTGGAAAGAATAAAATTATTCTATTATTACCCCTATAATTATTTTTTAGTTAGCAATGATTTATTTGGTAAGTAATTTATGCCACACATTTTGGAACAGAACTTAACTTGAACTCCTAAGTATTCCTCAAAATACAAGCCACTACCAAAGTGTTGTGTTTTTATGAGTTATTTTATTAGTTGGCAAATTTGTACAAAAAATAAAATTGTTAGACTCCATAGGGATTTGTTGCTTTCACACATAGGGAGGTCTTTGTAAATGTGTGCTGTGGTCTTTGGCTCTAACAGTGTGACGCTGGTGTTTTGCAGGTGTCGTCCTCCAGCACTCTGCTGGGCTCGGCTGGTCCGTCTCTGCCGCTGGGGTTCGGGATGCTAGGAGGTCTGGTTCCCGTCTCTCTCCCGTTCCAGTTTCCAAACCTGCTGAATCTTCCTTCCTCTGTGGTTTCCACGGCGACCACCGGTGGCTCGACCAATCCCAGCAGCTCAGGGTTCAACCTTCCCCAGAGTGAGTCGGTGTGATCAATAAATACAGGGTAGTTTAGGATTATTTTTTAAGTCTTAGGAAGGTCAATTCTGTTTACTTTTTCAAATGACCCATCATCTTTATCACTGTGATGTTCCTGATGCACATTTGTTTCATGAGCCTCTAATAGTGAATGTGTACATGTGTGTATTCATTGAACAGTGAAGAATAACCACTATAACTATCTAACTATAAATCAGATTTTATTGGACTGTCCTGCTTTAAATGATATTAGGCAACAGATGTATTCAGAAATTTCATATATAGACTTATTAAAAAATGCCATCTAACAAATACCATCCTGAAACTTTTATATAATTTTAATGTATTATTTTGAGAAAATATTGTTGAATTATTGTATATCACTTTTTTATTTAAGTTTTATTGTTATTATGATTATAATTTCGGCTACTTTAAAAATATCCTGTGCTGCTATGACATTAAATAATAAATGTAAAGCCATTTATATTAATTAATATAATTATTTATATAAATTTATATTGACATAATTATATTATTTATATAAATTGTTTATTATAGTTATCAGTTATCAACAGTTTCTTCAATCTATCAATAGTATTTATGCTAATAAAACTAGGTAAATGTAAAGGTACAGTTCTATCTTCATCTTGGTCCTTCAGTCATTTACATGCACTTATGCACATAAAATGGATTAAATGTCCATAATTTAGATTTATTTTGAATTATTTCTTAGGTTTTCTTCTAGAGGTAGGCTCGTATGAGCCCTCATTAGTTGATGTTGTGTGTGTAGGTGTCTTTTTGTATGTACAGCTGCAGTAACTTGTTAGTATTTACTTATTTAGTACATCATTTACTACACAAGTATTTTTTTTATGGGAAAGAAATCATGTTGACTTGCATTTTGTTCAGTATTTCCATTTTTGCAAGTGATGCTGTTGTCATTGAACTTAAAGGGGTCATGAACTGTTCGCTGAGGTCCACTTATAATGTTATCAAGATTTTTATATAAAAAACATAATTTAGAAGTAATAAGCTATTTCCTGTCCTGTTTTTAACCCCCTCATCAGAACGCTCTGTTTGAATAGGCGTGGAGGATTGTTGACTCAGAAGTAAACACCCACTGCTATGACTGGCTAACAGTTGTGTATGTTTGACAGCCTGCATTCCTCATAGATGGATGCTGCTGTGATTTAGGTCAAAAACGCATAAATACCTCAATACATTTAAACGATCTGTAAGCAGACAATGCAATGGTGACCACGTAATGAAAACAGTTACTCACACTTGTTGCGACATTAATGTCAGATCCAATATAGTCGGCACAGCATCGTCTTTTAGTTTCAATCTTTCTGAAAATCCTGCTTCGAATTGTGCCTTGTTTGTAAACTAATCTGGCAGCGATGTAGAATCGGTGGGCGGGGCTAAACAGGCAGCGATGTAGAATCGGTGGGCGGGGCTAAACAGGCAGCGATGTAGAATCGGTGGGCGGGGCTAAACAGGCAGCGATGTAGAATCGGTGGGCGGGGCTAAACAGGCAGCGAAGCAGGCATTTATGATCTTCTGTGGAGGCGGTGCTTATCCACACTATTACATCGTAGAGTAGAACATTCCACAAGCTGTCATTTTATCAGACTGCCTTCAGTATAAGCTGTTTTTAGACTAACTACAAAAATTTGAGTTCTGAAGCTTACAGGATGTTTTTATAGCACAGTGACCTCTTATATGTCAAAAGATCAAGGCCATTCTGGTTTCTCAGTTCATGACCTCTTTAAAATACATATGTTACAGCTGTGTGTGCGTGTTGTTCATCATCTGGTCTTCATCATGTGGCTCGTCATGAATCTGCTTCCTCTCATTGAATCTCTGTGTGTCTCATGTGGCGTCTCATGCGTGGGGTGTGTCTCTCTGTCCTGTCTCTCCTCAGATGTGTTAAAGGGTCTCATGTCAGGGGCTCAGGCCACTCTGCCGCCACACTTACAGCTGGCTTTCTCAGGTAAACGCTGAGCGCGCGACGCTCCCGCTGCCTGCATGCGCGCGTGTGCTGCTTTATTCATCATCTTCAGTCGAGACGAGTCGCAGTGCTTCATAACTGATTTTCTCTCTCTCTCTCTCTCTGTGTGTGTGCAGATGTCAATCAAACGCAGGGGGGAGACTTGAAGAGGAAGACCTTATGACATCACAGAACTGTCATCTGGGACTGACTCCGTCCACCTTTATGCATGATGTGCTGGCTGTCCAATGAGACGGAGCCTTTTTATACTCATTTGAATATTGATGCAGATGAATAATGTTATTTGTTTGTTTGAATGATGATCCGTGGGTTGTACATATGTATCAATGTTTACACAGACAGACCTGATCACTGTGACGGGAGGGAAACGTGTGTGTGTGTGTGTGTGTGTGTGTGTGTTTGTCGATTAGTGCGCAGCTCCTGTAAATGAGGATTTTTTTTAAATGTGTGGAGCGAATGAATATTGATGAGTGAAGGTGTTCCTCCCTCTCTGGTGTGGGTCGGTGTCTCCGGTGCTGTTCACCAACGAAACGCCCCTTTAAATTCAAACCAAATCGGGCGGGACGGCGGCCATTGTAATATACTTGAACTTTCAGGATTTGTTTACCTACGTTTCAGGACACGAGCAAAATAAAAATGCAGAAGCCTTAGTGAAAACTCTCTCTGTGTCTGTGATGATTTTGGTCTAAGATGTAAAATTTTTAGCAATTTACATTAAGAAAGGATTTCTTTGTCTCAGAGCATTTTTTTATTCTATTTTATTGAAGTATTGGTTTATACTTCAATTGAAGTAGGTTCAACAAACATTTGATAAATTATAGCTTTTTTTCAAACTTAGAAATTTCTAAAGAAACAAGTTTCTGTTGATATGTTCTTTCATTTTTAGTCTTAAATCACATCTTAAGAGTGAATTTTTAAGTGTATTTAAGAGGGACCATTTAATCTTGGATATTTTGGTCTTAAATCAGGTCTTTCATGTTTCATGGGGTTTTTTTTCTTCCCTGTATTAACCCACATTGAAATTATCAGTCATTACGTTATATATAAAAATTAAATGAGGTAACCCTAAAATCTCAAAAATACAGGAAGAAACAAGGATTTTTTGTTTTCGCCAATGTTGTTTAAAGTGCGCAACGCAAATTCCATCTAAAATGTAAAAAAAATAAAAACCTGGTTAGAAACAGTTTCAAAAATATTACAAAAAGCTGGAATTTAAAGTTAGAAATTTATATTCTTAAATTTAAAAAAAATATTCTTAAATCCCTGCCCCCATTAACTTAATTTTTTAGGTTGTAGGTTTTCATTACATACAATTTGTTTAAAATTAAAAAAAACTTTCCATAGATCCAAAATTTCTCTCTTTCTCTGAATGATGAAGAACAATGAAGAGTTAAAGCTATTAAACTAACTGAAGCCATTTGAAAAATATGCAACATTTTTAATAAGCAGTATGTAAAACAAACACAGAATCCTAAGTGAGGTAAAGTGTGTAAAATGGAAGCTGACAAATGGATCTCGAATCTCAGAAACATGTGATCAGGTCAAACATCACAGTCGGGACAGAAACTGGTACTGCGATTTTAATTCATCATCGTCAATCTTCATCAGGTGACATTCAAGTAGCAAACATGTCGAGTACAAAATATCAACAAGGTGAACGAGATCGGTCTAATGCCACGGGCTAAATCATAACGACTCGAAAAGAACCAGAATCCAACAAACGGGCAAATACAGGGTAAAACTCAAGCTGGAAACAAAGAGCAGAAGGGGAAGAACAGACAGCGTGAATGGCAGTGACGCCCGTCTCCACAGGAAGCAGTTCAGTCTATTTGACCAGAGGTCTGGTCTTATCGTCGTCTCCACACTGATGCGCTTTATACTTTTTCACTTCTGCCATGTATTTCGTCCAGGCGTCTCCTTTCCCAGCCTCCACCTGCATCAGACACACCATCAGATATGACCTTTTACTCATCAGAGATGCATTAAACTGATCAAAAGTGACAGTAAAGACATGTATAATGTTATGAAAGATTTCCCTTTTTATTCAAAGAATCCTGAAAAATACAATACATCACAATTTCCACAAAAATAGCCGGCGGCACAACCGTTTTCAACATTGATAATAATCAGAAATGTTTCTTGAGCAGCAAATCAGCATATTAGACTGATTTCTGAAGTATCATGTGACACTGAAGACTGGAGTAATGATGCTGAAGATGTACTATATTTCACAATAGAAAACAGTTATTTTTAAATTATGATAATATTTCACAATTTTACTGCATTTCTGATCAAATAAATGCAGTCTTGGAAATGGTTCTTTTAATACTGCTCGACTGATGGTAGATAACCATGTAAGAATTAAATAATATGCTTTACAAATATTTTAATCACATAAATTGATATTAAACTAAAAATTATACATTTGTACAGTATTGTAAAGCATATGAACATTTTGAAAACACCTAACGAATTATTATGGAAAAAATGTGATACTCAAAAAAATAAAAAATTTACTTGCCGTAAATGTATCAAAACTTAATTTTTGATTAGTAATATGCATTGCTAAGAAGATTTTTTTGCACCCTCAGATTCCAGATTTTCAAATAGCTGTATCTCAGCCAAATACTGTCTGATCCTAACAAACATTACATCAATGGAAAGCTTTCAGATGATGTATAAATCTCAATTTCGAAAAATTGACACTTAAGACTGGTTTTGTCGTCCAGGGTCACATTTGTTCGCTAGCAAACATCTGCTCCTAGAGGGACACGAAGATTTTTAAATATAACATTTACTCCCCTCTCACGTTTGTTAGCGCTTTTCTTTCTGCATTTGCATGCACAACTTTTGCGTTTCCCTGAGAAACTCAAAAACTTTTTCGCGAGCCTTTTCCCGCCACTAAATAAAAAGGGAAACTGTGACCTTTTTTCACAATTATGACTTTATAACAAGCAACTGTGCATTATAAAGTAATAATTGTGAGATACAAACCCTCAGTTCTGAGACCATCTTTTTTTTTTTACCTCATAACTATATCTCGCAATTGCGAGTTTATCCCGCAGTTCTGAGGGATAAAATTCAGAATTGTTTGATTAAATGTCTTAATTACCTACCAGTAGCTCCTGTCCTGACTGGAGGTAGCTGGCCAAGACTTACTTGACATATTGGCCATGAAGTTATTTTAATGATCCCGTTTCGTATTTTAATTCTCATTAAACCCGTATTTGATTATCGCGACTTGAAAAACTCACAGTAAATACTGCTCGGCTTTAATCAAAGTTATTAAGAGTCTCACGCAGGCGCAACACGTAGAGTAGTTTCGTTTTATGTGAAAACACGACTGAAGGCAGACAGCTGAGGGAAAGTATATGAAAGAATGTATGATTGAATTATTTGTATGAATGCATAAAAGGAAACCGACTGTCTTCAGAAAAGTTTTGATCGCGCTTGCTTTCCATCTTCCCTCCGCATAATGCGTTATAAAGCTCGTTTAGAAGCAGCAGCTTTGTTTAGAGGTTACCGTGGAAACAGCTCTATTTCTGCTGTTCATAAGCGCCACCTGCTGTCAAACTGTGGATTTACAAATTCATTCAGTCTGTCTGCCACATTTTTGTTCAGACCAATGCGAAAATCTGACCAAATTTTTGTTGTAAATCTTAAGCGGCCGATGGAAAATAGGCTACCTTGTTATCAGAAGTGTTGAGATTTTTAGAACGCACATTAGAACTGTTTATGGAGCAGATAAAATGTAATTTATCATTCTGACTCATGCTTTTTACATTTAAAAAAATAAAAAATGTTTTAACGGCTGAAATGTAATTTAAAAAAAAAAAAAAAAAAAAGGTCAAAACTTTATTTGAACATGTAGTACATGTCAGTAGATAACATTATGAACATTTTTTGTTTAAAGTTTAAAATCCGGCCATCGCTTTTTAATGTTTTTATTTCACTGTTCATGCAAACAAAAAGTACACAGTGCTGCTAATTTTATTTGTTGGCTTTTGTCATAAAACTTGGTATAATGATTTCAGTGTGTGTATTTGTACTGTTTTAATATTTCCC
Organism: Onychostoma macrolepis; assembly: GCF_012432095.1. Taxonomy (NCBI): domain Eukaryota; kingdom Metazoa; phylum Chordata; class Actinopteri; order Cypriniformes; family Cyprinidae; genus Onychostoma; species Onychostoma macrolepis. The sequence goes on along the minus strand of NC_081157.1, from coordinate 45,830,410 downwards.
GCACATTTTAACAACACCGTGTATAACAGTTCGGATTTGTACATTAAGAGATTTAAGTATTGTATAAAATTGTTAGCTCTCAGCTGCTTTCATTTTTAAAAAGTAGCTCCCTATTTAAATAAGGTTGGAGACCCCTGATATGTGTGAATTTGTTCTCTTTTTTTTTTATTACACAATTAATAAAAGCAAAAAAAGTCCTCTAATTCTAGCTTGCTCTATTCTGTCTGTTTTCTTTTTTTTATTATATAATTTAAAAAACAAACCTTGCTATGTGTACTAGGTTAAGCTAACTGAGACTTGTTATAGCGCTTCCAATGTCTTCATTTGTAAGTCGCTTTATATAAAAGTGTCTGCTAAGTGATTAAATGTAAATGAATATATATATTAATATATATATTTCCAGCGCATTTTAACAATGCCTTGTATAACAGATCCATTATTTAAGAATTGTAAACATTGGTAGCTCTCAGCTGCTTTCATTTTTAAAAAGTAGCTCCCGAATGAAGGAGACCCCTCATATATACTGTATGAATTTGTATGAATCTCCATAAAATAGCGTCATAATGAAAACTATACGTATTGTTATTATTCTTATTTTATTGATATCGCTAATAACCATGACTGAACAGCATGCATCTCACCTCGGAGTCGAGTTTCTGTTTCTTGGCCACCATCCCGGTCTTGAGGGCCAGCCTGGCGCCTCCTCTCCGCTTGCCCACCTGAGTCAAACAGGAACAGACTGACAGCGTTACACGGGCTTTAGGAAGCGACAGTGACCCGAATCTACTGACAGACACCCCTCTCTCTCTCTATGTATGTATGTGTGTGTGTGTGTGTGTGTGTGTGTGTGTGTGTTACGCTAATGTAAAGCGCGTCCTCTGCAGTTCTTACAAAGCTGCTCGCGCTCAGCGGCTTCTTGTCCGGAGCCGCAGCAGAGCTCTTCGTCTTCTCCTCTTCCTCGCCCTCTCTCTTCCTCCTCTCCTCCTCCTCCATCTTCTTCTTGAACAGCTCCATGAAGCTGCCGTCGTTGGCGAAGGCGTTGGCCGCTTTGGGCGCCCCGTGCGCCGGGCTGCTGCCGCCGGACTCCGCGCCGCTGCTGCTGCTGCTGCTGCTGGAGGACTGCTGAGGATGAGGATGGTGGTGGTGGTGGTGATTATGGTGGTGATGGCGGTGATGTTTGTCTGATTTATGCTGCTTTTTCTCCATCGTTTTACCGTTCGGTGAAATAATAAATAAAGCCTTTACATTCACTCCTGCGGTGTTCTGATTTCTGCACCGATTTGCAGTTTGGTGAAGAATTAAATGTATTTTAAATGCGTATCAGCGTAATAAAGGTGAAAATGAACGAATAATACGTTAGTTCGCGTTGTTATGGGATCGTAAAAGTGTCGCGGCGAAACAAAAACCCCGTCAGCGACACACAGAAAGAGCGCGATTATCGAGCCGCGGGTCCGAGTGTGGTTATGATCGCAGACCGGCCGGATTGCGCGGTGAATCGGCAGGGTTTCAGGGTTTTATCCCGATGTTTTTCGCACAGGTTTGTTGTATTTTAGCGTCGCTCCGCCATACTGCATTTCATCTGCAGTCAGCGGCGCTCGAGTCCGCGAGAGACGCGCCGGCGCCGCCTGCAGGCCGGAGGAAGAACCGCAGCGCCGCTCACAAACACTTCAGGTACAGCACACGCAGATTTATTTGTTTATTTGAACGCGTTTTAGACGAAAATACTGTTTTAATATTTTTGCTTTAAAATGTAATGTTTCAAGGTGTTACTTGCCGCTGACTTGTAATTATTTGCGAAATTTACTAGCAATTTCTGAGTGAGAATCGCTTATACAACTTTCTTTTTTTTTTTTTAGTGAAGCTGTTTATTTGACTTATTTCAGTTTTATTTTCTATGAAAACATAATGTTAAAAAACAAATCACAGCAGAAACACACTGGTTTCTTGATCTATTATTTATTCCAGAAACCATTCATGTATAATTTAGTTTTTTAGTCCTCACATTTAATAGACTAAATGATTTTAGAGAAAACGTTTTTATAAAAAAGAGAATTTAGATAAAATAAATAGATTAAAATGATTTAAACAAAATGATTTAATACAGTGCGATAAATGATAAAATTAGGTTAGACTAACTTGTCTTATTAAATTTGATTAAAATAAATACAGTTTGGTTTAAATATAGATTAGACCACTTTATTTAATATAACAGTTCAGTATGATAAAATGAGATCAACTCATCTAGCTAAATGATTAAAATAAAACTAATATATACAATTTGATTTAAATAAAAAGTTAGAATAAAAATATTTAAAGTGACTTCAATAACACATCCAAGTACAGTACTATAGTAAGAAAACACAATAATGTAACACTAGAAACTATTTTCCAAATAATATTTTACACATTTAGAATATTTTTTACAATACTAATGCAGTCTTTTATGCGTTAGCGTTATCATAATCTGAAATACTAAAACCCCTGAACTATAAAACAGTCATTAGCATCTTTTTAGCATACTTTTCCATATGTGTCAGCAAATATTACAAAATATCCTCACCTTTTAAAAATGTTCTATAAATTCTACAATTTCAATATTATTTTTAAGGCAAACATGGAGTCATGGACCATAAATCTAACAATAAAATTATTTATTTGACTGCTTATTCATCTGACTTATTTCAAGTACTGATTTGTGGATTGTTTAATAATAAGTTTTTATTATTCATCCATTTCTCAGTGGTGTCTCATTTATTGCAGGCTTTCATCCAAAGCGACGAACACAGACTCAGCTCTGATATTTTGTACCAATAACCTCTTTTATTGTAGTGCAAAGAGAAAACAGTGAGACTAAAGTGATTTATTTCAGTACCGACCCCATCAGTCCAGAGCGAACGATGAAAACACCGTGAGAAACACACGAACGCAACTCATGAACATCAGCACTGTGACGAAACACTCAGAGAGTGAAGAACAAACAAACAAACAAACGAACCAAGCTCAGCGTCCGGACTGACGAGGGCCAGAACACAGTGTTCACAGTCAGTAGTGTTTCCGCCTAAATAAATACCAGCAACAGACTTTGGTGACGTTACATCAGAAAAAAAAAAAAAACAAATGGTCAAGCAGCAACCGGTGGAAACTCCTCCTCCAGCGGTTCATCCATGATTAGTGTCGAGAAAAGACAGCAGCTCTCTGGAAAAATCATTATAAAAGCACTTCATTTGTTCGTGGCATTAAAGGCTTCCAGCATTCAGCGTTTGTTTTCTGTGCAGCAGATGATTGACGGATGGCAGAAGGCACCGAGTGTGTAAAGTGCGTTCACATGCACCGTAACCCTGATCAACACCCAAATCTACAGTAAAAAGACAGCATTAAAACAATCAAAGTTTGATCTACTTCATTAAACGCAGTGGTTTCTGGCGCTAATTAACACTAAACTAAAACAACTACACACTGACGCTCGGATCAACTAAAAATAACAAAACTTCATCTAAAACATTGATAAAACACATTCTCTCTCCGCTCTCAGCAGGACGATGACAGACAGAAGTGCTGGACGAGAGGTAAAGCGTTCGTCAGGATCAGCGCTTGTGAGGGGCTTTATCTGGGCTGCAGGCGGGACAGGCCTCTGCGGGCTTGTGTCCACTGTCTCTGCTGGGCCAGGAAGGACTGAGCCGGAGCAGAACCGGGTCCCGATCTCTCTCCGGCCACCTTCTGATGAAGAGCCATGCCCTGAGACACAAACAGAGATCAGCTTGATACTCCAGCTCTACAAAATCAGATCAACTCACCCCTCAGTGTGCGGACATAAATGGAAAATTTGATATAAAACATTACAATTTATAACAAGTTTCTAAATTCCAATTAATGTAAATCAAAATTCTATTATTATTTTTTTTTTTCAGTTTTATTTTATTTATTTTCTGGATTCCATTTTAATGGTTGAATTAAAATTTTAGTAATCAAAAAGCATGTCTAATTAATTATGAAATTTAATTACAATTTATTAAATGTTTCACAAGCATTCCATTTTTAGAGCCCTATGTTCTATTCTCTATTCTTCCCCAAATTCTTTTTTTTTATTACCATTTCTATTTTTTTTCCCATTTTAATAGTAGAATAAAATTTTAGTAGCCCCCCCAAAAAAGAAAAGAAAATGTCTTATTAATTGTAATCAAAGTATACATAATTTAATTACAATTTATTCTAAGTTTAACAAACTAATCTTATGGAAATATGTTGTTTTTTCCCCTAAATTCAGTGTTTTTCATTTTCATTTTTTCTGGAATCTGTTCAATAATTAAAAAGTATGTCTAATCAATTGAATTTTTTTTTTTTTTTTTTTTTTTACAAAATAGGGCTCTATGAAATGTTTAATTTAATTTAAAATAATTTTTAATTTTTAAATTAATTTAATTTTTCAGAAATTGTGTTGTCCGTTTTAAAGTTTTTCTGGATTTTTATTTATTAATTTATTTTTAAATGGTGGTAATCAAACAAAAAGCATTAAAAACTATTTAGTTAATCTTTTAAAATGTAATCAAATTAAAATTTAACAATTCCTTTTATTTTTAAAAATGCCAAAAATGACAAAATGCTGCACAGCAGAGGTTTACTGTTGAAATCAAACCTAGGAAGAAACAAAATTCCTCAGAAATACATTAACTTATTAGCTTATATTTATTACTTTCTAAAATTATGCCACAAATAGATATATATAAAAATAATATAATAAAATAATGAAAAATCCTGCAAGTCATTTAACAAAAATACTTAGAAACTCTCCTAAACGTGTTTAGAGTTTTGAATGGTTTTCTGCAGCATCTGACAGTGTGTTGACATGTTCCTGCGGTTTCCTCACCATGTTGTACCAGGCTGAGATGATGAGCTTCTCCTCCTGGTCGTGTCTGGAGCGCGTCTTCTCGAAATCATGCTGAAACACACAGAGACGAGCGTGAGATCAACACCACTACAGTCACACAGACTCGCAGATAAACTGTGTGTGTGTCTGACCTCCAGGTGCTGTATCTTCTTGTCCTTCTCCGTCAGCTGGTTCTTCAGCGCCTGAACTTCAGCAGGAACCACGCTGGACTTCTGCTTGGGGTCCAGAGTCTTTATGACCTGAAACACACACGCCTGGCGTTCAGGGAAACTGTCCTCATACTATACAGCACTATCTCTCTGCAGTCTGTACTGACGGTGCGAGCTTTCTCCACGTATCTCTTGTATCGCTCCTCCATCCGTCTCATGTCTTCATCCTTCTTCTTCAGGATGTCCTGCAGCTCGTCGATCTTCTTTGCCACTGACACACACACACAGAAAGAGAGTTTCTTTATCACTCTGTAATGTGACAGAAGCTCAGATGTTTCTGTAGGACTACTGTAACAAGCAGTTGTGTAACATAAAACATGGTTTACTCTTCAAAAATCAGTTTTTTGTCATACTGTAATGAACTGATGCAAAGCTTCAAACACACTCCAGTCTGTTCAGACTATCCTGACTCTGAATCATTTAAATGAATCAGTTCATTCAGATGAATCGTTCAGTGAACTGGTTCAATTCAAAAGCACTCGCAAAAAACGCTGCACTGCATGGTTTCATTAAAGGGGAAAAAAAATAAGCACAAGACAAAAAAAATAAAATTTATTTCAGTCTAAGCTAACTTTTTTTTTTTTTTTTTTTTAAAGACCAAAAATACATTGGAATATATTACTGAAATAAAATAAAAATAAAGCTAAAAAGAAATATAAAAACCACAAGAACATTACAAAATGATTAAAGCTATGATACCTGGAAACTGAAAATATAATTAATATTACATTATAAATATAGAAAATATTCTTTATAATATAAAGACAAAAAAAACTTTTTCACTCAGTTACCAAGGCAACATTTATAATTTATTAATTTTCTAAGTACTAAAATTACTAAAACTGAAAATAAAGTAAAGCTAAACAGAAAAATAAAAACTAATAAAAAAGACAAAAGCACATAAAATTACTAAAACTACAGCAAAATTAGAAACTAAAAATAATTACTACATTATAAAAATAATAAGTATAAGACAATTATTTAATTATTCTATGTGGAATTTGGTCATTTACTGCTGTTAAAATATGCTATTTATAGCCTTTTATAATCGCTGCACAAATTAGCATTTCAGATGTTCACATTCAACTCCAGAAAATCACATACAAACCATATCTATCGTAATCGTGTGTGTATTATCTTATATAATCTATAGTGGCTGTTGTCATGTTTATTTCTGCTGTGTAAAAGCCTTAACATGTATGCTCTGCTGAAACTCACGTTGTTTGTGACGTTACACCCGCCTCTCCGTTCTTAATTTGTCAGGTATACATTTCAAGTATAATACACATTAGTAAAAGGATCTATTTAAATTTTTATGTGTCTATATACACTTTGGGCGGCCTCGGTACATTATAAAAGTAGCCCAAAAAACCACAACCCACGGCTCTGTAATTTTTCCTGCGACTGTATTTTCAAAATAGCCCACTTGTGCCGTTACCCTGGCAACACTGGTGCTGCACCCTCATCACACAATGATAGATAACCTTCCGCGCTGCGATGACAGGAAGTAGTTGGGGTCAAACCTTATCAAACGATTAATTTGCGTAAAAAAAATATTAACATGATGATAAAATTGATTAATCGCATGCATTAACGCGTTAACACTGACACCCCTAACATACACACATATATACATATATATATATATATATATATATATATATATATACACACACACACCAGTGGCGTTCCGTCCATATAAGCTGCGAATGCGCCGCATACCCAGGCCGTCTGAGAGAATGAGTTCACGGGCTAATGAATATAAACATGATTATAAGTTGATCTCTTGTCATTTGAGATGTGACTTAAAGCTTAATAAAGTGTTGGGAATAAGTATGTAAAATTATTTATTTGAAAACAATGGTCATTTTCTGTAAATCTACGTCAGTGAGACAGTGACGGAAGCTTCCGGGCGAGCGGATTCTCCGCAGCTTTGGCGCCTCCGCTCTACGGCTATGACTCGTCAGGATTGTAGCGTGTTCTCAGTGATTTGCTGGTAGACTGCTGATTTCATGCGCGAGGTAAGCTGGAAAAGCCCAGGTGGAAAAATGCGCTGTTGCTGCCAGATCTCGATTGCCGAAAATTACATTGTGTTTGATGCAAAACTAACCCGACGAAATCATATGAAAAAAAAAAAAATCATAACTGTATATTTTCATGCTTTCTCAAGCAAAGCAAATTTTGAAAGTCCACTAAAAACATATCTGGTCATAGACAATGTTGATGGCGTTATTGTCAACATGCCCAAGTAGTAAATAAATTTTAAAAAGTTTATAAAAATGTATACAAAATTTGAAATAACAAACATCAGGAAAAAATAGGAAACAATACCTTTGTTTTCCGTATACTTGTGTCGCTTACAGTTAAAGTCCTTCTGTGATTTTATTGTTGTTTGCTTGGCGATATTTTAAAGATATTATTATTATTTATTTTATTTTTGGTATTTTGCACGGTCTATTATTGTCATCCGGGTGGGAATTTTAACTCCTATTCACTGGGAATAAAAAATAAATGGAAAAAAATAAAAAAATAAAAAAGAGATTCATTCAGTTGATGCAGAGACGTTGACCGGGGCATCTCCCCACGCTCTGAATATTATGTATCATAACGTAACTACATGTAAACGTTATTTGGCGGTTTTTACTTGGAAAATCAGCTGTTTTCTAGCATTCGAGTAACTATGGATAGCCCTGAAACGATAGAAGGAGGATTGGAGATGAATTTCATTTACAAATAGCCTAAGGTAGGAATGTGCATACTTTTAAATCGACACCTGCCACGGTGTTTTCCTCTTTGAGTGTGTCCTAAAACCGATTGGGGGTCTTAATCTTAGCACTCAGCATACCCTGTTAAAAAAGTCACAGCTCGCCACTGATATACACAGTATCTCACAAAAGTGAGTACACCCCTCACATTTCAGCAATTATTTTAGTATATCTTTAGTATATCAAGGGACAATTCTATAGAAATGAAACTTGGATATATTTTAGAGTAGTCAATGTGCAACTTGTATAGCAGTAAAGATTTACTGTCCTCTGAAAATAAGTCAACATTCAGCGATTATTGTCAAAAAAGCTGGCAACAAAAGCGAGTACACCTCTAAGTGATAACAGCTATACGTCATTTAACCATGCAAAGCCACATGTCCTATTCATCATGTTCATGTTTTTTTTCTGCTTGACAGGAGTCAGGACCATACAAATTTGTGTATCTTATATTACAGCAGTTAAAATTTGGTGATTTTAGCACAATTCTCTCATACTGACCACTAGATGTTCAACATGGCACCTCATGGCAAAGAACTCTCTGAGGATTTGAGAATTAGAATTGTTGCTCTCCACAAAGATGGTCGAGGCTATAAGAAGTTCAGTAACACCCTGGAACTGAGTTACAGTACAGTGGCATACAGAGGTTTTCCAAGACGGGCTCCACTCGGAACAGGCCTCGCAAGGGTCGATCAAAGAAGTTGAGTCCTTGAGCTGTGCTACAGGTGCAGAAGCTGGCTTCGAAAAACAGATGCATGAGTGCTGCCAGCATTGCTTTAGAGGTTGCAGAAGCGGAAGGTCAGCTTGTCAGCGCTCAAACCATACACCGCACACTGCAACAAGTCAGTTTGCATGGCCGTCATCCCAGAAGGTGGCTCACAAGCAAGCCTGCAAACAGTTTGCTGAACACAACAAGAATCCCAGAAGGTGGCTCACAAGCAAGCCTGCAAACAGTTTGCTGAACACAACAAGAGCATGAATTACTGGAACCATGTCCTGTGGTCTGATGAGACTAAGATAGATGAGGGTGATCTGATGAGGCTCAGATGGTGTCCAGCATGTGTGGAGATGCCCTGGTGAGGAGTACCAAGAAAATTGTGTCTTGCCTACAGTCAAGCATGGTGGTGGTAGCTTCATGGTCTGGGGCTTCATGAGTGCTGCTGGTACTGGGGAGCTGAGGTTCATTGAGGGAAACATGGATTCCAACATGTATTGTGACATTCTGAAGCAGAAGATGATGCCCTCCCTTCAGAAATTGGGCCGAACGGCATTTTTCCAACATAATAACGACCCCAAACACAACACCAAGGTGACAACTGCCTTGCCGCTGAAGGTGAAGGTGATGGAGTGGCCAAGTATGTCTATTGAGCACATGTGGGGCATCCTCAAGTGGAAGGTGGAGAAGCACCATGTGTCTAACATCCAGCAGCTCCGTGATGTCTTTGTGGAGGAGTGGAAGAGGATGCCAGCAACAACCTGTGCAGCTCTGCTGAACTCCATGCCCAGGAGGATTAAGGCAGTGCTAGATAACAATGGTGCCCCTACAATATATTGACACTTTGGACACAGTTTTGACATGTTCACTTAGGGTGTACTCATTTTTGTTGCCAGTTATTTGGGCAATAATGGCTATATGTTGAATTATATTTAGAGGACAGTAAATCTTTACTGCTATACAAGCTGCACACTGACTACTCTAAAATATATATAGGTTTCATTTGTGTAGTATTGTCCCTTGAGAAGATATACTGAAAGTTTTGCTGAAATGTGAGGGGTGTACTCACTTTTGTGAGATAATATATGTAATATACTTCATAATATTTACTCAATACTAATATTATTACATACACAAAGTATTTACAGATTTTTTTCATAAATCTAAAAATCGCAGAAATTTTTGATACTTTATCTGATGATTAGCTTGCAGTTTGATGAACTAGCTTCAGAGTAGCTTATTGTGTGTCTGTGAGCCAAATCAATACAGATGGCATCAGAATGACCTTTGACCTGCGGCTGGTCTAGTGTGTGTGTGTCTGTGTGTGTGTGGACTCACTGTTACTGTCCACATGCGGCTCCAGATCATCAATCACCTCCCGTTTCCTCTGCAGGTCAGAATGAGCCTCGTGGAGCTTCTCTCTGATCAAACACACACAAACACAGCATTAACACAACATCTAATTAACACACTGGCTCAGAGAGGACAGACAGAGACACTCACAGATGCTCCTCCAGCTTCTTCTTCAACAGCGATGACTGTCAGGGAAGAGAAACAGAGCAGTGAGACGCTGAGCGATGAGGATTTGTGTTCATCACACACCGTCAGTGATGATCACAGCGCAATAACAATCAGTGTCCAATCAGAAAGCAGACGGGCCGGTGGGCGGTACTTACAATGACCTGAGGCGGCAGATGATTGGTCGATTAGGAGAGGTGGGCGGATAAAAACAGACGAGCAGGCGTTAATTTCAGCACCGCAAACAAAACAGTTACAGATTTCACACATCAATCAACCAGAGACAGACAGAGGCTCTTTACAGGATACTGTGTGGTTTAACATCAGATCAGATGATCAGGTGAGTCATATTACATCAATCAATCAATCAATCAATCAATCAATCAAATCACAAACAGATGGAAACCACTCAACCGCTGCTGTCTGAGGAGACACGCCATTCACTACACATTTAACATCCACTTCATGGGGATTTGACTGGAGCATGGGTTATCTGATATATGATATGAACCTCAAAAAAACTGCTCAAACTTCACTCCAAAGTAAAAAAAATTCTATCTATTAACAAAATATTTTTAATATAATTTAAAAAAAATTAAAAATAAAGGCTAAGCAGAAATATAAAATTCTAATAAAAATGACAAAGGCACATTAAATTACTAATTATATAAAAAAATAAAACTGTGTATATGCATAGACCTAGTTCTTTAGTTCAGCCCAAATTTCACTCCTATATAAAACTTATTTAAAAAACAAAAAAGTTATTAAAAAGGTAAAAACAAAAAGTAAAAAGCATAAATTACAATGATGTATAAATACTTTACAAATAATATATATTTTTATTTTTTATTTTCATTTTTTAATATCAATTCTAAAACTAAAAATGTGATTAAAAAAAAATAAAAACATAAAAACAAGTGTAAATTGCAACCAAAATACTATGATGTATAAATACTTCATAATTTATATATTTTTCAATAATATATTTTTAATATTTTTATATTTTGTTTTAACAGGACTTCCATTTGGATTTGACTGGATATTATTATGATATTATTGATTAATATTATTCAGCTCCGCCCACATTGACTTCATTTTCTCATGTCAAATCATTTGCGAGGTGGAACAAGTTAGACTAATGTCATTGACGAATCGTTCGCAATAAGAGCAGAGACATGAATTAAGGAGTCGATTCTGTCTTAAATGAGGCAGATCGTCCATCAGACAGCAGCACTGAGTGTTTGTGGACTGAACGGCGTGATTTTAGCTCAGACACAATCATGACGTGAGGAATCCGTTTTCCGTCTGTGTGTGTGTGTGTGTGTTACTGACGTCCTCAGTCTTGCTGTCCTGCTCCTGTAAAGCTCTTTGCAGCTCCTCCACCTGAGTGCTCAGCTCTGAGATCTGCTGCTGACTCAACCTGACACACACACAGACAGAGAGAGAGAGAGAGAGCACGTCACACTCTGTACACTAATGTATCTGATACACAGACACACACACACACCGGTTCTGCGTCTCGAGTGTGTTCTGGCAGCGTTGCGAATCCTCCAGCTGCATCTGAAGCTCCTCCAGTCTGTGTCTGTACGACTCCTCCTGAACACACAGCGTCTTATTCTCCTGCTGCAGATGCACAACCGTGTCCCTGACACACACACACACACAAAACACTTTCACGTTAGACTCATCTTATGTACACAAATAAGTACAAAGGATCATGTGACACAGAAGACCGGAGTAATGATGCTGAAAGTTCAGCTTTGACTCAGAAATAAATTAACATATTCACATAGAAAACAGCCATTTTTGATCCAAACTTTAGACCGCTAGTGTGTGTGATTAGTATTAAAATTTGAAACTGCTAAACTGCTCAAATGTTTAACTAATAAAGTCCAGAAACACTACAAGCTACTACTAAAAATAATTACCACCCACATTGACTACCAGTGATTGACATGACTATCAGATTGTATAGTTTATGTAATTTATACAATTCATTACATAATTCATATATTACAGCTGTAAAAAAAATAAATAAAAAAAAAAATAAAAAAATAAGGATTATGAAAAGAAAATTAATATTAGTGATTAATATTAGTGAAAAGACTAAATATTAGTGATGCACCAATTTTTTTATTAAACCAAAAAAAAAGAAACAGAACAAAAATTGATAAATTATGAATAAATGTATTAATTAATCACATTTATATTATATTAACATTAAAAATACAAATGGAGTTACACAAACATTTCATCTGCACATTTAATTAACTGTTATATCAAATTTTAAATTATATAAAATGAAAACCATTTGCCCAAATATATTCGGTTGTGGAAATTTTTGTACATTGCAAAAAAAAAATGCTAATTCATATAATAGAAATAAAAAAGTACTATTTAATTGAATCATTCTATGATAAAAGATAATGATTAAAAATGCAACACTAGCAGGCTTTTTTATAGTTATACTAAAACCATTCAAAATAATTGCCATTACTCATTAATTTAGTTAACTAAAACTGAATAACAAAAACTGAAATAAAAATGAATAAACATACAGACATTTTTTTTAAATACAAAAACAACAAAATTACTAAAATAACAAACTAAAATGAAACCAGAAAATCTAAAAATAAACTAATTCAGAATAGGGCTGTCAAAATTGGCTGAAAAACTAAATTCGAATTTTGTACTGAAATATCAATATTCTAATTATACTCAAATTTAAAAAGGCATAATTTCTGTTAGGGTGAAAAAAGCTTTTAGCTTCTCGAGGCCACAAGAGGGCGCATGAGCAAAATCACTAATGCACATTTCTTCAAAAGGCAAAAACAAAACCAAAAACAAACAAACAAAAAAAAACAGGACTATCTTTGAAAAAGAGCATAATGTTTAAAATATTATTAAAAAACTATATATAATTAATTACATTGCTTAAAATTAGAAACAAAAAGTATCATGTATGTATGCATAGTTTAATACTAAGGACCAAAAACCAATCACAGAGTACTTTTTTCATTTAAAAACATGAGATGTAGCGGGATGGGGAAAAAAAACGCTATAAAGTCTCGAGACATGTTTTTTAAAAGTTGAACTTCCATTAATTTGACATGGCTTTCTAAACATGCGGCTCTCTAATGCGAGTCGCGAGTGCAACGGTGATAGATGTCCCTCTAGAAAATGCGATAAATATGCGTTCAGTCAGGACCTCTTTCGTCAAAGTACATTTATTAATAAAAGCATACAGTTAATGTTGACGGTATGGTTCTGTTCTGGGCGAACTCCATGCGCCCGTCCATGCAGCCATGCCTGGACATAGCGGGGAGAGCAGCAAATGGATGATTGCTATGTACTCAAACACCTCAACGGATATCCATTTAAATAAATAAATCCCGGCTAGGAGGAGTTGGGGATGGCGTGCAGCCAAGCAACAGAAGAGAGGCTGAATGAATAGGATTTAAATAGACCGCTGTAATACGTGTCGAAACCAGATTGGTACACGTCAGGTACAGCTGATCGTCAGCTGATACGAGCTTGACTAACGTGGCCTGCCTGAACTAACGCGATGCTCAATTTCTGTGTGAACGGATTGGTTCAGTTTTGAGGTAAACAACATCATCTCCGCATTGATAATCTCTTTTTCCGCAATATTTTTGAATGAACAACACAGCAGTGCCACATCCAGTGGGTTCAACTGGATAAGCTAAAAAAAAACAAACAAAAAAAACATTAAAATGCAACGACATCTGCATCGTCATCGCATCTTGTGTGCCACTGATAAGGCTGCCTGATGCACACCTAGCAACGCTTTTGCATTCGAATATGGATTTTTATTTTAAATTCGACAAATATTCAAAATTGAACATTTTTAAACTATAATAGTATCTCAATGATAATAAAATAGCATGAACTTCTGAGAAGTCTAACAAATTTTAAAAAAATATATAGACATTTCTTAAATAGTAAATGATCAAACAATGAAACAAAGTGTTGGAAATGTTTTAACCCTGGCTAGTGCTCACCTGAGCTCTGTAGGCATGATCTCTGCCGCCAGGCTGCCGACAGCTCCTGAAGCAGCGCTCAGAGAATCTGCAGACGCAGGGAGAGAGAGAACTGATTGGTTAAGAGTGTGAGAGAGGGCGGGGCTTGTGTTTCCATCTGTAGATGCAGTGTGTGTGACCTGTTAAGCACTGCTGCTGGACCTGAGCACATCTCAGCTCTACAGTCGTCTCTCTCAGCGTGTCTCGCTCACATATCAGCTTCTGCAGCACACATACACACACACACAAACAAACACACACAGTCATTTACGTTCACAGTCACAGAGTCACTCTGCTCTGACATGAGGGATCAGTGTGGTACCTCTCTCTCCTTCAGAAGCGTCTCGTATTTGTCGTTGAGGTTCTTGTACTCAAACTGCCATTTCTCAGCTTTCATGGCCTCGGCCGAGTGTTTGGCGCTCATCTCATGAGCCTGAGGAACACAAACATTCATCAGTCATTCATCTGAACGCACTGCTTTACCTATGCTCTCAACGTCAAATGCAGATATGTTAGTTCATGCGTTTATGACCTCAAGGTTAGACTATTGTAATGCTTTATTAGGTGGTTGTTCTGCACGCTTGATCAACAAACTACAGTTGGTCCAAAATGCAGCAGCTAGAGTCCATACTAGAACCAGGAAATATGACCATATTAGCCCGGTTCTGTCAACACTGCACTGGCTCCCTATCAAACATCGGATAGATTTTAAAATCTTGTTAATTACTTATAAAGCCCTGAATGGCTAAGCTCCTCAGTACTTGAGCGAGCTCTTATTGCATTATAGTCCTCCACGTCCACTGCGTTCTCAAAACTCTGGCCGTTTGATAATACCTAGAATATCAAAATCGACTGCGGGCGGCAGATCCTTTTCCTGTTTAGCACCCAAACTCTGGAACAATCTACCTAACACTGTTCGGGAGGCAGACACACTCTGTCAGTTCAAATCTAGATTAAAGACACATCTCTTTAGCCTGGCTTACACATAACACACTAATACGCTTCTATTATTCAAATCCGTTAAAGGATTGTTAGGCTGCATTAATTAGATCAACTGGAACCGGGAACACTCCCCATAACACACGATGTACTCGTTACATCGTAAGTAGAATGGCATCTACACTAATATTTGTCTGTTTCTTTCCTATTCTGTTTCTCAGTCCGTATCCGATCAGATGATGGATCAGCACCAAGAGATGATGGCTACAGCCCTGATCGTCAGCGGAGACCAGGACACCCAGATGACCCCCAGAGACAGATCCCCAGTGAAAACCTCGATTAAAATACAATAAAACTAAAAAATATAATAAAATACCTAACTACATAATACTACTATTGTTAGAACTTGCAACAAAATTAAAATAGAAATATAAACTTTTGAACTGCGGGTTTCGTCTGGTCAGAGGAGAACTGGCCCCCCGACTGAGCCTGGTTTCTCCCAAGGTTTTTTTCTCCATTCTGTCACAGAGGAAGTTTTGGTTCCTTGCCGCTGTCGCCTCTGGCTTGCTCAGTTGGGGACACTTAATTTCTAGCAATTATCGCCGATTTGATTGCACAGATACTATTTAAACTAAACTGAGCTAGACAATGACATCTCTGAATTCAATAATGAAATGCCTTTAACTGAAAATTGAGTGTTTAATCTTATCATTATACATTACTGACACTCTATCCTCCAATTTGATACTGTTAAGTGCTTTGACACAATCTGTATTGTTAAAAGCACTATATAAATAAAGGTGACTTGACTGCTTCAGAGTCCAGCTGACGTTTTGAT
Organism: Onychostoma macrolepis; assembly: GCF_012432095.1. NCBI lineage: Eukaryota > Metazoa > Chordata > Actinopteri > Cypriniformes > Cyprinidae > Onychostoma > Onychostoma macrolepis. The sequence continues at coordinate 45,814,501 of NC_081157.1, read as the reverse complement.
TCACTTGAAGCCGTTTTCTGAATTCACCAGTGAGTCCAGACTGTGTCCGTGTGAAAACACTCCAACATGAGGTTCATGAGGACTCAGAGCCGGTATCAAAGCGCTCTGGCCTAATTGGTGGAAGTGAAACAAAACTGATAGAATTTATGATTTATGAACATCTCTTTGCTGCATAAATTTTCTTTGGTGAGTAGTTTGCATTTGTGGCATTTAATGCATTTTCAGCAAACAAAGTGCTGTTCTAAATGCATGTTACAGAGAATCTCACAAAAAATAAAATAATATAAATATAATAATTAAAAATAATATTTTTTAAATGGTATGGATTACATTTGTAAAAAAATAAAAATAAATTATATATAAAAACTACATATATGTACTGTACAATAAAACATTCTATATATTTATATTAATGCTGTCAATCGATTAAAAAAAATTAACTAAATCGCACATTTTTCTGAAATTAATCGCGATTAATCCACCTAACATTAAAGTTTTTAAATATACTTTTATATTACAATAATTTCACATTCAATCTCCACATTAATGTACAAACAACAAAGATGATATATTTTTTTATATTTGTTTAATGGCATTTTTTTTATGACTGAAGGCCAGTATCACTGATACCAATAATACTGAAGTCTCTATAAAATTGCTCCCCCCTCCCTAATATTTAACCATTGACTATAGCCATTCAACATTAGAGTATAATTGAGAGCTATCAATTTTAACAATTATTAAGACTTAAAAAACCGAATTCTAATTTAAGTGAACTTAAAACAGTCTTCACATAAACCCATTATAATAAATGTCATATTTACCTGTGCCCATCAACAGAAATTGAAGTTATCAAACACTAAATACTACATTAAGAATTCATCTATAAGAACTCATCTATATTTAAAGCTATAAAAGTTTTTTTCCTTTTTTTTTTCTTTGTACTTTGATTAATAGACATCCCAGCAGCTGGTTATTTTGGCTGTTATTTCTTTAAGAGCTGTCGCTGCTGAACATGACGCGGATCTGACACGCATCGTATTTTCTCTCAACTCTCTTTCTCTTCTCTGACCCACTTCAGGTCTTAAAGTCTCTATTAATGAGCTGACGAGTTGAATCGGGTGTGTTAGATGAGGGAGACAGTGCTGGGCTGCTCCAGGATAGTTTTGAAAACCATTTCAAAGACATGTTCTTAAATGGGACTCATATAAAATATTACATGCATGCACAGTTTTAAGGCAGCTTTAATCACCTTTTTGGTAACTTCATGACTTAACGGACCACGACATTGCATGCACGTAGGTTATTTCGCGCTTTGATATGAAATGATACAGGCTACAGCACGCGCCGGTCTGAAACATCTCCGGTCTGATGTGGTCATAAAGACGATCTGCGACTGAATAAATGCACTTCTTGAGAAAAAGTGACAGAAACAGCAGTTATGAGAGGGGTGACCAACCCTAGCCCCACCCCTGTGTTAATTGCGTTAAATATAATAATATATTAATCAAAACAGCACAAGTCTAACAAATTAGTACATTTATATAAAAAAAATTATAATATGAAACAATAAATTAAACTAAACTCACTTAAAAATAATTCAATTCAAACCTGAAAACTAAAATTAAATACAAATTTAAATTAAAACTTAAATATCATTTTTTTGGGGGGGTCAAAAAGTAAAGTTCTTTGTGACCTATTTGGTAACAGAGTCAAAAGTAATGATTAAAAAAGCGATGTGAAGTGGCATTTCTGGCATCTTGATGTTTGTGGATTGCTCTTTAGTGATAAAACACAGCTCTGCTGACGGTGTGTTGTCGTGAGGAGTGTAAGCAGCGCTCCTTCACCTGTCTCTTGTAGGTGTCGAGCTGCGAGCGGATGACGTTGGCTCGGCGCTGCTCTTCCTCCAGCTCGCAGGTGCGCTGCATGTAGACGTGGTTCCTCTCCTCCAGCAGACGCACCTGTCTACGCAGATCGCCCAGATCCTCCAGCTTGCGCTTGTACGTCTCCACCATGGCCTCCAGGCGACTTACGCGGTCAGACGAGTGCCTGCAGCAGGAAACACCAGTGATGAACACAAAAAGAGCGTGTCAAACAGCAGACAGCGAGGTGTCTCGTCTTAAAAAAAAAAAAAAAATCTATATTCTATCTACTCGTTTTCTTTAAAAACGAAAAAACAAAAAAACCTTGCTAAGTGTACTGCCTTAGGCTAACCGAGACTTGTCATAGCACTTGCATATTGTTGCTCTTTTGTTGGCTTTGATTGCTTCTATTGTCCTCATTTGTAAGTCGCTCTGCATAAAAGCATCTGGTAAATGATTAAATGTAAATGTCTCGCGTCTCGGACCTGAGGATGTCCATCTCGTCTTTGAGGGACTGGGCCTCCTGAGCGAGGGTGGTGAGCTCCTCATTCCTCAGCTGCAGATCCGTAACATCTCGCTCCAGAACATCTGCTCGCACACGCAGGTCGTCCCGACTGCTCTCCAGCCTCAAACACACATACAAACAAACATTATCAGGCTGCAAGATTTGGGCTGGATGTTGTAGTAAGTTTGACAGAGTTTAATATCTCATATCACTGATGCTTAGAAGATATCAAGGTTAAACGAACAGAAGAGGATTTTCATTTTGACCCAAAAGGACGCAGCAGCCTTGGCATGAGATCTCTTTCTGGTTCACATTACTGGTGATAAACTATAAACAAGCTTTATGGGTTCATTTTTCACATTCACATAGACATATACAGAATTTAAGTAATAATGATTAATTATATTAATTGTATTTATAATAATATTATATTAATGTAATACAATGTAAATGATACTATAATATTATAATTCTTTATTTTCAATTAATGATAAATATGAATTTAAATTATAACACCATATAGAAATAATAATATTAGAATTACTTATTATATAGAATTCAATTAAGAATTCAATTAAGTAATGATTAAGGATATGAATTTTATTTCTAATTATATGATCATAATGTTAATATAATACTACATAAATATAAAACTATAACATCACAATTTATAATTATCATCATATTGTTAATATGATACTAATATTAGTATCATATTAGTATCATATTGTTAATATGATACTAATATGATAAAACTATAATATTACAATTATATATTTTTTTATTTGTAGAAATGGAAAACCAGAAGCTAATAATTATGACTATAATACAATACAGAAATTATATTGATAATATTATGACAACGGTAATAATAAAAACAATAATACAATGTTGAGTGTATATTTTCATATAAAGATGTAGGTTTTATACACTTTTCACTGTCCAGAGCACAGAGTCAGAGAGGTCTACGGATCAGATCTGGAGCATCAGTGTGATTTAAGCCTGAGTGTTTCAAGTCTGAAAGTTTAGAGCTACAGAAGACCAGCATAAACACTCTGGGCCCTGTCGTGGAGCTGCGCGAGGGGCCTCACACCTGTAATTCTCCTCCTGCAGCTGCTCCATCTGACTCTGCAGCAGCAGCAGCTTCTTGTTGGTGATGGTGGAGGAGACATCAGGCGTCTCGCAGTGATTGAGACGCTCCCGCAAAGACTGAAGCTCCACCAGCAGCGAGGACTTCTCCTCCATCAGAACAGACATCTGAATCGCACACAAACATCTCGCTTATTACTCAAGTCAGCCTTCCTGCTTTTATTATCATTCAGTTCAGCAGTCACCTGCTGCTGGAGCTCCCGGCAGCGCTGGGATGTGTAGTCTCTATTGTCTGTCTCTTCACTCAGAAAATAATACTTCCTGGACTGAGGATCAACAGGACGAGAAAGCGTGACATAATGCAGAAAACCCAAGCCTGTCTGATCCTAAACACCTCACACTCACTCACCTGACTGTCGAAATCACCGTACGGCTCTGGAGTTCCTGCCTCCACGGGCTCTTTGGTGAGCAGCTGAGACACAAACACAGCAAGACCTCCATTAGATCAACAGCACAGTCTGCTGCTCTTTACAGATCTACACGCGGCCTTCTGGGAGAACAGAGCGAGTTTCACACAGATCAACGGAGAGAGACTGTCTTCCTCATCGTTTGAATGGAGGAAGTTACAGAGAAAACATTTGAATAAAGCCCAAAAGTGATGATAGCGATCAGAGACTTGAAGTACTTCACATTCACTTCCTCCACGGGGACTTAATTGATGTATTTTGGAGCATGTGTGTGAATTAAGAAAAAACAGCAGGTGCTTGAAAAGACTAAAAAAATTCAGTTTAATGAAATTTAATGTCATGACAAGTCTTACATACACTGCTGTTCAAAAGTTTGGAATCAGAAGGTTTTTAAGATTTTTTTTGTTTTTATAAACATCTCTTCTGCTCATCAAAGCTGTATTTGATAAATACAGAAAAAAAAACAGTAATATTGTGAAATATTATTGCAATTTCTAATATTGGTTTCCTACTTTAATATACTTTAAAATAGAATTTATTTCTGTAATGCAGAGCTGAATTTTCAGCATCATTACTCCAGTCTTCAGTGTCACATGATCTTCAGAAATCATTCTAACTTGCTGATTTATTATCAGTGTTGAAACTGTTGTGCTGCTTAATATGGTTTTGGAACATGTAAAACATTTTTCTTTGAGTAATAAACAATTAAAAAGTGCAGCATTTATTCAGAATATAAATCTTTTTTTACAATATAAGTCTTGTAAGGTCCACGCACTTGGCCCAAGGAAGGTTATCCAATGGTGGATGAAGGTTTATTGCGTGTTCGGTCTTTTCAGCGCGCAAAGTTATTAGATTTAGATTAAATTCTAATCTGACTCCATTTCATTATGACCTCGAAATTAGGTTGAAATGCAAATTGGTTCGTCTGTTTCGAATTCTTCTTCTTCTGACATTTGATTATTCTAGTTAACTCTTTACTTTATTACTCGTTCATTAGGAATCTATGTCGCTGAGGGTGTATCACGCCGGCCGATGTACATTTACCCCACGGTCACAAACCCTCCAGTCTGATCATTAGTCAGAGGTTATGACTAACATGGCTTCATGCGTGTCATTTTTAAATAGTGGTTCTGTTTAGCCCCCTACAGTCACCCATATAACAACTTCGTTAAAGCTCAAACAATAATCAGAGGTTATGGCTAGCACTATGATACTTCAGTAGCGTTTCTATCTAGCCCCCTATAGCTAATCTAACTATATAACAACTTGACTAAAACTGAGACAATAACCAGAGGTTATGGCTAGTACTATGAAATATGCCCGAACCATGCTAGTATTTCCATAGTTGTTTATCTAGCACCCCATAGTTAATGCAACTACATAACTTAACTAAAGTCAAGCAGTTAGTCAGAAATCTAGAAACTCACCTGATGTGCCCCATCTAACCTGAGATCTAGTCTGTACTAACCCTGGACGCATGTTTGCGGTAACATACACCTTCACTTAATCTACTTGAGAAAATAATTTCAGAGTAAATCAGAATAAAATCAAATGTAACAATTTATTACTAGTCAGGTAAATATGTATTATGCCAATTTTACAGCCAATTCAAAGATATCAAATCAATACAAAACCTCAAAGATTAATCTAAGAGTAAGCATACCTGACTTGAGAAAAATACATAGTATGAAGTGTGCGAACACTCTCCGAAATGGAGACAAGAGCTAACTATTGGAATTTGCATTGATCAAGTAGAGTTATCATCTTTTGGGACAGAAGGTAATTTGCATGAAAGGCACTGGGAACTGACCCGCCCTCTACAGTGTGCAAAATCTCTCTAAACTCTTAGGATCTGTATTACCTTTTAGTTTACTTCTTATAAGAATGAGCCCATTGTACCAGTCGCCCTGAGACAATTCAAATGATACCAAACATGACTGTGAATATCACTTGCATTAATGTAGAACATTACAATCTACTATTGACCATTTTGAGCAGACTGAGTAGAAGGAAGGATGGGTGAAGGGATTTAAGAAGAAACAAATGGAAGTTTCCTCTTAACCTCCACTCTGTGGGGTGTCTCGAAGTTGCCCGTGCATGTTTGTACTGTCTGTTTCACAGGAGATCAAAGTATCTGAGGTTCTTTCATCCTTACAGTCTTTACTATCACTTTTTATCCATTTAACACATCTTTGCGGACTAAAAGTGTTAATTTCTTTAAATAAAAAAAAAAATTAAAATACTGACCCAGAGGACTGGAGTAATGATGCTGAAAATTCAGCTTTGCTTCACAGGAATAAATTATATTTTAAAGTATATTAAAATAGAACACTGTAATTTTAAATTGCAATAATATTTCTAATTACATTTCTTTCTGTATTTTTGATCAACTCAGTCTTGATGAGTATAAGGAAAAGATATCTATATCTATCATATATCTATATATCTATATATATATCTTACTGATCCCAAACTTTAGAATGGAAATGTATCTTAAATGGTATAATAAACATCTTAATTTTTAAATATGTTACATTTTTGGGACAGAAAAGCAAGAATCGTGAAACAGCTTAACGTGATTATTAAAGTTCAAAGGGCTATGATTTACTGCGCTGCACGTTTCAAAGTCAAAATGCTGCACCGTTACACGTTCAACAGGCTTGCAGTTTCAGAGCAGTTTATAATCAAATAAAACTGCATATTTATGCTAAACGATTGCTCATGATAGACTGTTTATCAGTTATGAAAGTGTATATTATAAAATGTACTGTAAATAGAGGGTATGATGGAAAGAGTGAATATTTTATCTCCCTCGTCTGTTCAAATGAACATATTTCAAAATAAGAGTCCTTGTGCATTTTGGGCTTGTTTATAATTAAAATACAGCATTATGCATGTTTTTTCTCCTGGTTATTATTGGTATTTTGGTTACATCATAAACTGTCTCTGGTACTGTATATGGCATTTACCACAACTATAAATTAAACGAAGAATTATGAAATACAGTTTACAGCAAACTATTTACAAACCCAGTACACATTTTGTATTCTGATTAAATCATTCTGCATGTAAATGTATCCTTGTATCCCTTTATTAAGGAAAAACACATTATTTGCTCAGTTTTCATTGCATTCTTAGTTTTTTTTTTTTTTTTTTAATATGCTCCTAACTTTTTCAAATTAGAAGCACACGTGTAACAGAGGTGTGGTGTGGTGTGTACCTCTTGTATAGCCGTCATCACAACATGCTGCACTGATTCCTCCAGCGTCATGATCTGCTGAATGTGCTCTGAGAAAGGAAATAAATCATATAGTTATGACATTTAGGCTGATGGTTAATGAACAGACAAAAAAACAAATAAAAACAATGCTATTTAACAGAAATTATTCTCAAGTAATTTTGAAAAACATACACCTACTAAAGTCATTATTTTACATTGAACCGGGAAATATTAGTAAAATATTAAGGTTCAGTAAACAAATACTTCACTGAGTTAGAATTATTACAATTATTAATTATATCTGAATTATTATTTTATTTATTTGAAATATTTTAATCACACACTATATTGCACAATATTTTATAAATTAATATATTAGTTTTAATGATACAGGTATATTTAATTGTTTATTCTATTTAAGTATATACATATTAAAAAATAATACTTTTTTTTGTTAAATCAGCACAAGTTCTTTTATTATGGTAATAAACTGATTATATTACATTTAATAATTTCATATAATATTATGCAAAACCCTGAAGATTTTACTATAGCTTCACATGCGTTTCTGATTACTTCTAGATGTCATCAGATTACAAAATGTTTGGGAGTCCATTAACACTTGTCCTGACAGATTGATAACAGGTGTAAATGGTGTCTCTCTGGTTTTTCCCATCACTCCCCTCTAGTGATTTCTCTCATAGTGCTCGAGTCTCTCTGACCCTCCATTCATGCTGTCAGCGGGGGTCGCTCTAATCTCAGCTCAGTTTTTGTTCTCTTTTCTAGTCCATCTATCAGACCGTAGCACTGTGAGGTCACATGACTGATCATGTGACTCGGGCTCGTAATCTCGTGTACCTTGTTTCTGATCACAGCTGACGGCGCAGCCCAGAACCAGCTGAAGCAGACGACCGAGTTCAGTCACGTCCCCCATCTCACCGATCAGACACACGTCAGGAACGTGCTCTTCAGACACCTGCTGACTCAACACCTGACACACACACACACACACACACACACACACACACACACAACACGTTACTAGCTAACAACAGCCTCAATAACAGGTTAATATAACTAAAAACTTCAGAGGTTGAACTGAATATTGTAAAGAGTTAAAATAAAAAAAGACCCATTGTACAGAAACAAATGTATACATATACAAACGTGTGTGTGTGTATTCATAAATGTGTACAATGGGTCTGTTATTTTAGTATCGCTGATATACTACTAATGATTTTAATATTTTGAACTCGATTTTTTATATTTTCCCTTTTCACTTTCATTTTAATTAAGTAAATTTGTTTGCAAATGTACCTTTTCTGTTAGTAATTCCTATTAGTTTTTTTTAAAATGTCTACATAGTTTATTATTTATTAGTTTTATTTATTCTTTTCATTTAAGTAGTTTTTTTAATGTAGTTTATTTATTTGTTTATGTAGTTTTAGTTATTGTAATATTCAAAGTAAAATAAAACAAAAATGAGAAATGTTGCCTTTGCATTATTTTATTCATGATTATTTTTATATTATATTATAATAATATATATATATATATATATATAGAGAGAGAGAGAGAGAGAGATACACATACAAACACATTTTCACACCCATAAATAATAAAATGCATATTCATTCCCCCTTGCTTCCCCTTTTATGAACGTCTGCTTCAAAGGCACAAAGGAAAGCAGCTTTTGATAGACTTCAATCACACAAACACATAACTCACATCATGATAATACTCCATCATGCTCTGCAGGATCTTCTTGAGGTTGCTGACCTGTCAGAGCACATATGTGTTTACTCAGACCCATGAACATCCAGTATACTGAACAGAAAACATCTTTACTAGAAAGAAATCTAATAAAACTAAAGTACCTTCAGCCTCCAGTTTGTGCCGCCATCCTCTTTTATCCTGCTGAGCCACGTCTCATTAAACCAGGACGAATCTCTGACAGAAACAGAACAGAAACGCTCTTAAACCACAGAGCCAGTGAATGAGAACCATTCACTATCAGCTGTCATATTTGACATGTGCATCTGTCAGATCAGCTTTCACATGAATAGTTAACGTTCCTTCATGAACATTTGCAGAAAGTCACACCCACACGTTACACTCACATTTTGTTGAGCACATGTGCGATGGCCACGCCGCTGGTCAGCTCATGTTTGCTCGCGCACGACGGCACCTGAAACGTCTGCAGCTGAAACACAGAAAGCGACAGAAAATTAGACAAATACAGACATGAAGAATGTATACAAAAACAGGACAGTTTAAAACTTGCGTTGTTTAGGGTCTAAGACACCTTATAGAAATTTTTTTAAAAAAGATTAAAATAAATTAAAGACAAATATATTAAAATAAATTAATTAAAATATTTTTTTAAAATAAACAATACAAATGGATTAAAGTCAAATTAAAGTTAACAAAAATGTATATGTACTATAGTGAACAGATTTTTTCTTCTAATAAATATAAATTAAATATAATAAAATAAATAAAAAAAACACAAACTAAATATTTTTCAAATAAACCTTTACAAATATTTGAAAATTCACATTATAAATGATAATAAACAAATAAAAACAAACGTTCATACCTACTTTGATATATCAGAAGTAATATCTGCATACTGAATTGTTACAGAAAAACATACTAAAAGACTGTCAAAGTAAAATCATAAATTATTTATTATTTTTAGTAACGTTACATAAGTAACAGCACTATGTCTCAAAAGTGAGATAAAAAAACAATACGTTTTTTTTGAGGTTAATAAAATAATGGTTTGTTCCTCAACTGTGAGGGACATTTTAGTTATTTTATTTGAGGAGCATATATTGATTTCATCGGAGGTTATGTTGTTTTGAACTCTTATAATCAGTCTTTAAACTCATTTCAGGACCTTTGGTCAGTTACATAATGAGTTTAACACACCAAACACACACATGCAGGGCTGTATAAAGCACTAATAAAATCGCCTAAATGGCATACTAGCGAATAATAAACAGAAAACGGCGATTCATTCATTAAAAGTCATAAACTCGGTGAAATGTGAGAATCCACCTGCTGCTAACAGGCTAGCTCGCTAAACACAAACAAACAACTAACGTTACTTCCTTCTCAGTCAATACAGACGGACACTCTTTAAATATCAGCTGAAGTGAAAGGAACGGGTTTATATCTTACCCAGATGAATAAAGAGTCACTCAGTTGGTGTTTATTGAGGCTCATGGTGCCGGTTTGTGCTGCTACACACACTAGCAGCGCTGCTAAATGCGCTCGCACTAACTGACGCGTCACCGACGCACAGATTTGCGCCACTAGAACGCTAGTAGCCATAGCAACACAGCGACGCGCGCGCTGCATATTAAATTAAATACATGTAAATAATCAACTTATTTAAATCTTTAACTTACAAAAATATTAGTTTACCCAAAAGTTAAAATCCCGTCATTTACTCACCCTCAAGTTTCAAACCTGTATCAATGTCTTTCTTCTGTTGAACACAAAAGAGGATATTTTGAAGAAAGTTCGTAACCAGCTGCCGGTAGCCGTACATAGTATGTTTTATCCATAATATGGAAATCAAAGAGGACCAGAAACTGTTTGGTTACATCCCTCCTAACAGGCATCTTCCCCACTGCGTTTAAGCAGGCTACCCACTGCTCAAAAAACCTACATTAAACACTTCTCTGATAGAAAACTACAGACCTGTCTCTCTCCTTCCATTCATAGCGAAAACACTTGAACGAGTTGTCTTCAACCAGGTCTCATTGTTTCTTTCACAGAACAACAAACTGGACGCTCAACAGTCAGGTTTCAGGATTCTGCTGGATCTATCTGCCGGTTTCGACACTGAATCATCAGATCCTCCTGTCCATCACTGGGCATCACTGCGATTCCACTTCCCTGGTTTGAATCCTATCTCACTGGTAGGTCTTTCAGGGTGGCCTGAGGTGAAGAGGTCTCCACAGCACATACACTGGTCACTGGGGTTCCTTGGACCCCTCCTCTTCTCCACATACACTACATCACTGGGTCCCATCATACAGGCACATGGCTTCTCCTACCATTGCTACACTAATGAAACACAGCTCTATCTCTCCTTTCAACCAGATCATCCAACGGTAGCTGCACGGATCTCAGGCTGCCTGGAGGACATCTCGGCATGGATGAAAGAACATCACCTACAGCTCAACCTGGCAAAGACTGAGCTTCTTGTCTTTCCCACCGATCCAACTCTACAGCATGATTTCACCATCCAGCTAGGTTCTTCTACAATTACCTCATCAACTTCGGTCAGAAATCTTGGTGTAATCTTTGATGACCAGCTGACCTTCAAAAACCACATTGTAAAGACTGCTCGATCTTGCATGTTTGCACTACACAACATCAGAAAGATCAGGCCCTTTCTGACGGAGCATGCTGCACAACTTCTTGTCCAGGACCTTGCCATTTCTAGGCTGGACTACTGCAATGCTCTTCTGGCTGGACTTCCATCAAACACAGTCAATCCTCTACAAATGATTCAGAATTCAGCGGCACAACCCATGTTACACCTCTCTTTATCTCCTTGCACTGGCTACCAGTCGCAGCTCGCATCAAGTTCAAGACACTGATGCTTGCTTATAGAACAACCACAGGCTCAGCACCCGCCTACATGCACTCACTATTAAGAATCTACATCCCCTCCAGAAGTCTGAGATCTGCTAGTGAGCGACGCCTCGTGGTACCATCACAAAGAGGCTCAAAATCACTCTCCAGAACATTCTCGTTCACCATTCCTGGCTGGTGGAGTGATCTTCCCACCCCTCTCCGGAGTGCTGGATCCCTGTCAATCTTCAAGCAACAATTGAAAACTCATCTCTTTCGACACTACTTGACTTCATCCTAAACTTAAAAAAAAATTTAAAAAATAAATAAAATTATCTTTCTCTTTATTTATTCCTTCCCTTGCTAGCTTGTACTTATTTGAGACTTGGTGTTACAAGCACTTCGTCTGTCTGATTGCCTCTTCAAGATGAATCGCTTTATGTATTCCCCAATTGCAAGTCGCTTTGGATAAAAGCCTCTGCAAAATGACTAAATGTAAATGTATCACGCTACATTTCCATCATTTATATTACATTTTTTTGTAATTAAATTAATAAGGTCTGTATACAGCGGTTCGTAAATGTAGAGAATTGGTTAAAATTACAAAATTGTAAAAAAACAAAAACAAAAACGTGTTTTCCAGACATATTTAAAAATAATAATAATAATAATAATGATAAAACCAGTGTGACGCAGATCTGTTGTGTGACCACTAGATGGCAGAAGCCAACAGCCAAAGTCAAGTGTTAAACTTTTTTTTTTCATTATTATTATTGACCAGAACGAATATAAAACATTATACAAAAAAGTACATAAAACATACTAGAGTGTACAAACAATTGATTCATTAATCAAAAATAGTTTATTCATGAAATTTTTTTACAAGTTTTCTTTGCTTTTTTTATTTTTTTTTAAATAATGCTCAAAAATCAAAAACAGTATACAAAAAAATAATACAACCATCAACATAAAATCATATACAATAATAACAAAACAAAATAAAATAAAAACAAAATAAAGAAGAAAAGGGGGGTGTTTAATACATTACAAACTGAAAAGAAAAAAATTGAAAAATTGTTGACTTACATGTCATTAAAGATTCTTTGATTTTTAATTAACAATGTTCTGGTGTATTAGTCCTTAGTCTCTTGAAGAAAATGAATGAAATTTGGCTTGGATCCTAGCCATTTCTTCTTATGTGAAATTTTTCCAAAATATATAATAAAAAGTTGTAGGCAAGTAAAGTAACATTATTACTATTACTTTCATTAGAATAATACATAACACATACATATATCAAAATTATTTAACTTAAATATAATATTTGTTTTCCCTCTAATTAAATTTTCCATATCCACCCAGAAAATGTTTTATTTATCATGAATACTAAGTGCTGAAGCTCCCTAAATTCACACATGACTCTTCACAGGTAAACCTGTGTTTATATTAGTCTTGACATCTTTTATTGACATTTTTTTATTGAATGCTTGAAAAACAAAAACAAATAAGAATGGTCATCATTGTGAAATCATAACAATACAACAACAGTCCAAGGTCATTCAGTCTTTCAGTCCAGAGGAAGTGCCAAGTCCTTCAGCAAAGCCATTGTTCTTTAAAAAATGTGCTTTTAAATTCGTAGTGAACTCAACAGATTCAAAATACATTTTCAAGTTTGAATCTTAAAAATAGAGGTTTACATTTAGAAAATTTACATTTATGAATATGATATTTAGCTAACAGGAAAATAAGGTTTATGAGATAAGTATCACCTTCTTTTTTTTCACATTCATGAAAGCCAAAAATTACATTTCTAAAAGTAAACTCAAAATTAGGATTCACATAACATCAAGAATGTCAGTTGTGTAAGAGCAATTCAGGGTTTTCTAAACAGAAACAACAGTTGGTATTAATATCATTCTTAAGTCTTTTAAGAGAGCACTTATCCAGGGAAATTCTATTAAGCTATTTCTCTCATTTTGTTAGTAATTAATTAAACATTTGTGAGGTAATGGCCAAACTTTCTTCAATATCACTTACTAAACCATTCCAATAATAAATCACATAAGGCACAGAAATCGACTCCATCTGAAACAAAACTCTAATTTTCTTGTTTTTTGATTTAGATAATGAAAGGCACTGTTTTCCAACAAATGTTTTACAAAGATCCACTGAGTGACAGGAAATTGGAAAAGAAAGACCTCTAAAAAAAAGAAAGAAAAAAAGAAAGCAACAACATGAGAATTAGCCTGTGTCCCAATGTGCATACTATCCATCCAAAATTCTGTGATATTAGTCATTTTTAATACTATTTCGGGCAGATAGGGACGCACATTGGGACGCAGGATTAGTCTAGACATCGCTGGCTCTCTCGCCGCGTTTGACACAAATTCACACGCGTTTACGTCACTTCCTGCTCCTCCCTTCCGGCCCGTCAATCACCTGTGGTTACTCAACACCTCTTAGTGCAGTTACTGTAAGTTCATTGTGTAACTTATCTATAGGTAAATAAATACCGCATAAAGAAAATGTCTCCTTTTATTTTGACAGGTGTGGAGCTCGGCTGTGATCTGATCCGCACCGGAAGTGCTCTGGGACGCGGCGGAGATAGCTGCAGGGTCATTGGTTTACATGCTGCTCTCTGGTTATGGTTAGTCATCCTCCAGGGCATCATGACTAACCAGCTGGCAAAAGACAGGAAGGGGGTTTTCACAAGTGTCTACCGAGGGCTATTTTCATCCAGGAACCTTCCTCTTCTCTGCGCTCGAGCCGTCTGTCCAGCTTCCTAAAACTACTTCCGTTAAATAACTGTGACACATTATTTTTTTTCCCTCTGCTCTCTTCTCAGTGTACATTTAACATTGTTGTTATGTTGTTAAAGCATCAACACACAGACATACAAAGAAGAAAGGGGAAACAATTAAGTGGAAGTAATGATAATGAAAATATGAATACCAAAATATTTAATTAAAAAATAGACAAATTATAACATTAAATACACTAAACTTGCATTATGACATTAATGGACATTTTCTTTTAATTGAAATAATATTTTATCATAATAAATGTTATAATAAATAATATAATAAATATAATTATTCTTTCTCCAATATTTATTCTTAATATTGTTGTAAAAATAATTTCATAAGTTTAATATTTTCTATAATAATACAATAAATAATAAAATAATATTTTTGTCTATTATTATGAAATGTAAATTATTAATGTTGAAATATATTTTTAATTGTATATTTTGATAAGTTTAATATTTTCTATAATAAATAGTACAATAAATAATAAAATATTTTTTGTCTAATAATTATTCTTAATAGAATTAAAATATAATTATTTTAAAATATTTTAAAGTAACTGTGACACATTCTCTCTCTTGCTCTCTTCTCAATGTACAATTAACATAGGCTACTATGTTGTCAAAGCATCAACACAACACACAGACATACAAAGAAGAAAAGGGAAATGATTAAGTGGAAGTAATGATAATGAAAATATGAATAACAAAATATTTAATAAAAATAGACAAACTAGAAAATTAAATACACTAAACGTTCATTAAGACATTAATGGACATTTTATTTTAATGATTTAAATAATATTTTTGATCATAATAAATGTTATAATAAATAATATAATAAATATAATTATTCTTTCTCCAATATTTATTCTTAATGTTGTTGAAATATACTTTTAAAAATAATTGTATAATTTGATATGTTTAATATATTCTATATTAAACAGTACGATAAATAATAAAATAATATTTTTGTCAATTATTATTATAAAATGTTAATCCAAATGTAAATTCTTAATCTTGTTGAAATTTGATTTGTAAAATATTTTCTATAATAAATAATACAATAAATAATAAAGTAATATTTTGTCTAATAATTATTCTTAATATAATTAAAATATAATTATTTTAAAATATTTAAGTAACTGTGACATTCTCTCTCTTGCTCTCTTCTCAATGTACATTTTACATGCTGTATTGCCAAAGCATCAACACACAAACAAACACACAGTAACAGAGGAGACAAAAGGGAGATAATGAACTGTCAGTAATGGTAATTAAAATATACATTAATAGCTAAATTTAATTAAAAACATTTATGAACATTATCTTCAAATATGTTAAAAAATTTAATAGTAATACATTTTATAATAAATGAATATCAGTGATAAATGTCTAATCATATTTCTTAATATAATTAAAATGTAGTTATTTTAAAATATATAAAAATGTACACTCAGCCCAGCGATGGGTAAAATATGGACAAACCCAGCGATTGGGTTGTTTTCAACCAACAGTTAAACAGGTTAAATGTTTAACCCAAACTTCTGGGCAGTAACCCAACCGCTGGGTCAAAAACAACCCAATCGCTGGGTTTTTCCATACTTTACCCAACGCTGGGTTGTATTTAACCCAGCATTTTTTAGAGTGTAATAATGTGTATATGTTTCTTTGTAAATAGTGCATCTGATAAATCTTTTAACTTTTAATCCTCAACAATACACATGATTTGAGGAATCATTCATGTCTGGAGCACAAAAGTATGACAAACAATCAAATGAAATGATACTTCATTCAGAAGAGCTCACTGCAGATTCTGGATGCTGGTAAAGTGACGTTTTTTAGGCTCTAATTTAGGGTTACACACCCACATCTGACGTCAGAACAGACTAAACAGACTCTGTTTTAAACACAGCTTCTGATGCAGGCAGAATATGGAAGGCAGACAGGGCCAAAAGCCCTTTAAAGGAACGTGTGAAATTCACCATGTCAGCACACACTTTTTGTCCGCGTTAACATGACAACACACACAGCAGCCAATGAAATTGCTGTATTTGAGACTATATTTGCACATGTAATGCGATAATTTTATATGTACATAAACATCAGATATCATGTTTATTTATGGATATCATCATGAATACACTGGACATCAGACGTTGTATTTGTTCATGAGGGATAACACATCGGTATGTTGTGTTTAATGTCACTCTTATGTCTTGATTTCTCATGTCCTTTTTAGTTCTTTCTCAGGAAAAAAAGTCTTAATTTACATTGTAACATTCATTTATTTATTCTAGTACAGTATATCAGTAAAGCAATGCCGCAATGAACTAAAAAATGATTAATATACATGTAAATCTAGATGTAGATATACTCTAAAAAGTATTTGATCACATCCAGAATAATTTTTCATCTGAAGACTGTAAAACTGTGCATCTTTGCTCATACCAAACAAACATGGCAAAACCTGCCACCTTAACATGGCCAGAATGTGCGTGTCTACACATACTAAAGGAACGCAGACAAACAGTGCATGTTCACACAGTGAAATTTCACGTGTTCCATTTAATGAGTTTTGTCCCCGTCCGCATTCCATACTTCTGAGGCAGATTGAATGCATGATGGTTCTGTGGGTGTCCTGCGTCTTTAAGGCAGGAATGTGGGTTATGTGTGGCCAGTGCCAGC
This sequence comes from Onychostoma macrolepis, assembly GCF_012432095.1. Classification (NCBI taxonomy): domain Eukaryota; kingdom Metazoa; phylum Chordata; class Actinopteri; order Cypriniformes; family Cyprinidae; genus Onychostoma; species Onychostoma macrolepis. Next base: position 45,797,271 of record NC_081157.1, on the reverse strand, counting down.
TCTGACTGACAGACGGGCGAGAGTGTTGGCACATCGCAGCAGAGCACCAGGTGCAGGAAACACAGGAAAAACAAGCCAGGATTTGCTGAATGTGAGGAAAACAGCGGGCAGGGCAGGTGGATTTACGAACCCACGTCTCCAGACGTGAGCTCATGAGGGCAGGGCGACACTACAGGTGTGTTTTCACCCCAGATTCACTCAGCAGATGAACATTTACAGCCTCGTCGAGGGCGGATCTGATATGAGAGAGCAAAAAGCCAGCAGATGTGTCCAGAAGACCATTAAACGAGGCTTTAATGAGGCACTGTGTTGACTCAACTGTGTGCAGGTGCTGCTGGAAGACCTGAGAAGAAAATAAACATCGTAAATATTCCCCCGTGTCTTTCATCTAAGGAAACTCCAGGAGAAATGAGTGGCTGCTACAGACGCAACATAAAAGTCAAGCAGCTATAAGCCAAATGAGCTTGAATTATTAGTCTTTTTTAGCAAACCCCTGACCTTCTGGATTAAACGTCTGCACACAGCTTTTCCATTTGTAAGATTTCACCTGATAAAATCTTAGCAACTGAATAACAACTCCCTAGCACCATGTAATAACATTAAAAAGCATGTTAAAAACATGACCTTACAATTGTACAATGTCGCCCTGGCAACCACCCCAAACGCCTAAGCAACTTCAAAGAATATCTTGGGAACTGCATAGTAACACCCTGGCAACCACCTAAAATACTCTAGTGTCCACAAAATAATGTTAAAGACCATTGGGGGAAAAAGAAAACATGTTAAATGCCTTGCAGTTGTGCAACATCGTACTGGCAACCACACAAAAAACCTTGGCAACTGCATAGCAACACCCTGCAAACCACCTGAAACTCCCTAGCAACCACTTAGTAACATTAAAAACCATGCTTAAAACCATGTTCAATTTTTTCCAATTGTGCAACACCATAGGAACTTAACAACTGCATAGCAACAGGCTGGCAACAACCCAAAATACTCTAGAAAAGTTAAAACTATGTTTAAAAATATACAAAATATTTTGAAATTGCACAGTGTCGCCCCTGGTAACAACTGTACAGTGGTGGGCTGTCAAGGCCAGCAAAGCCTTCTCTGCTGGCCTAAACACTATCAGAATCACTGACTTAGTTTTAATATATTTTGCCATGAATGTGTATTAAATTATTTATTATAGTTTATTCTCTTCATTTCATAGCTTTTCTCTCGGTTGAGCTGCTTCCAGTAGTGTATGTTTATAATTAGAGCTTTTATCCAATCATATTTCAGCAATCGTGTTGCCAGGGTCAAAGAAATCTGCCTAAGGACTTCAGAATCAACAGTGCAGGCGTCTGTAGCTTAAAATCAATGGCAACGAAACCGTTGCTTTAACCAATCAGATTTTGAGTTGGCAGCATCAGGGCCATCTAGCAGGCTTATGATAACGTCACCATTTTCTCGTCCTTTGATTGGATGGTCAGAGAGCGTATTAGTCAAAGCTAGCAAACAGCATCACTGTAAATCATTTTTGTTTTCACAGTTTTATTACTGTTTCTCAGGTTCCTTACCGTATATGCTGTGTACAGTGCATTATTGTAGATTTTCAATGCATTCTGAAAAATATTAGCCTTCTGTAAATCTAAATACTGAAGTACTAAATGACCGCGAAAAACAACCACACACCTCCTCTGCACTGGCTCTGTGAAAGACTCAACGTGAAGATGAAAGACCACTAAAGTTTGGTATGTTAAATTTCATTTTTGACTTTTTTTTACTGCTTCCATCTCGCATGTCGTCTCCACTCATTTAATTGCACGAACACCCACATGTGGAGTTTTTTTGTCGTTGTTGTGGATGACGAAATGACGGCCAATGCAGTTGCACTCAAGTTACTGGAGTTTTGGGAGCAGTAAGCTGCGGCATGGTTTGCACAGGTGGAGGCGCAGTTTGCTCTGCGCGACATCACTGCGGATGACACAAAGTATTACTACGTCATAGCTTCACTCAGCAGCTCCACGGAATCGCGAGCTGTCAGCCTGTTAAACGAACCCCCGCAGAGGGACAAGTATGGTGCCCTTAAATCTTACCTGTTGGGAACTTTTGGTTTGACTGAATCAGAGCGTGCGAGGCAGCTTCTTTCATTACCAGGACTGGGTGATGCAAAGCCCTCTGAGCTTATGGATCATATGTTAATATTGTTAGGTGAACATAAGCCCTGCTTTATATTCAAGGAGCTGTTCCTTCGACAATTGACAGATCAAGACCACACGGCTTTGGCCAGCACAACGATTACGGACTTACGAGAGCTGGCTAAAATGGCAATCTACATATCGCTGTCTACATATCAGTCTACATATCGCTGCACAGAGTTGTGCTATACCAACATCTTTCAACGCCTCCATTAATCCGCTGGTAGGAGCGGCTAATCGGGTTGCACAAGCACCACCATGGCGAACTGACTACAGATTTAGTTTTTATCACGCTCGTTTTGGGAACAAGGCCAAGAAGTGTCGTTTGTAATTTCCGTGGTAAGAGTACCACACAATCTGTGAATGCTGTGGACAGTGGACATATTGGCTGCCTTCTCTTCATTACAGATGATATATGGGGACGAGATTTTCTCTGTGACACTCAATTCTTTTCCATGTCAGCTCAGTGTTTTTTTCAACAAAAACCTTGTCAAATACTTCGGAGCCTAGCTGCAAATTTTTGCACACGCTCACTGAGTTTTCCGACATAACTCAGCCAACTTTTTCTACGGCGACACCGAAACATGGTGTGGAGCATCAGATTTCTACTACAGGTCCATCTGTGTATGCTCGTGCTCGTTGTCTTGACTCATTGAAATTAGCTGCCGCTAAAGCGGAGTTTGCATACATGGAAGAGTTAGGCATTGTACGCCATTCTAATAGTCCTTGGGCTTCTCCTTTGCACATGGTGCCTAAGTCAGATGGTAGTTACCGTCTGTGTGGTGATAATCGCAGACTCAATGATGTTACAATTCCCTATGGCTACCCTGATCCGCATATTCAAGACTTTTCGACACGGCTAGCTGGAAAAGCTATTTTTTCCAAGGTAGACCTTGTGCGAGGGTACCACCAAGTGCCAGTTCACCCAGACGACATTCTGAAAACTGCCGTTATCACCCCTTTTGGGTTATTTGAGTTTTTGCACATGCCATTCGGCTCATGGATTCTGTGGTACAGGGTCTGGACTTTCTTTTTGTCTACCTGGATGACATTTTGGTTGCAAGAACATCTAAGGAAGAACATTTGTCGCATCTCTGTTCGCTTTTGACCGCCACGTACTCAAGTGGTCCGATGAAATGATTGGAGCTTTTGACAGCACTAAACAGGCTTTAGCAGAGGCTGCCATGTTGGCACATCCACTTCCGGACAGTCCAATCGCTATTACCAGGGTGTGATTTGTGAAAAAAGCAGAGGGGGGTGCTTTTGAAAACTTTTTTCTCTCCAGGGTAAGGTTATAGCCTAACCTAATGTTAGTGTAATCTGTTAACAACGCACATCATAAATCTGTCTTTTTAGGCAAGTAAATATGTGTCACGTCATGAAATGTTTTTAATACGACAGAAATTAACGTGGTCACAATTTAATAAAAACATTGTAAGTTAGGCCTATTAATTGTAATGATTTCATTTTCCCGGTGATTCAAACAACGAATAAATTATATAGAGAAAGCGAACAAAGAACATTATCAACAGAGCTTTTTGAAACTCTGAGTCAGTTAAACCATTGCTTCGCAAAATGATTTGACTGTTTCGAAGCGCTCCAATCGGATCACGGATTGCGAATCATTGATCCAGAACGGGACTTCATAGTGCATTTCACGAATCATTTTATCCCCACCAGGGATACAAATAATTCAGCAGAGGTAGGGATGCATAGACCAGAGGAATTTCCCCCCATCCCCCCCTACAAATCGCACCCTGGCTATTACTACAGATGCATCTGATTTCGCGGTTGGGGCTGTCTTGGAGCAGTTGGTGCATGGGCATTGGCAGCCACTTGCATTCTTTAGCCGCCAACTTCGTCCTAATGAATAAAAATGCAGTACGTTCGATCAGGAGTTGCTTGGCCTTTACCTCACCATTCGACATTTTCGTTTTTCACTCGAAGGCCGGCACTTCACTGCTTTTGTCGATCACAAGCCATTGACATTTGCTATGTCAAAGGTTTCAGAGCCATGGTCTGCCCGCCAGCAAAGGCACCTGGCTTACACTTCAGAATTTACTACGGATCTTCAACACGTTGCAGGGAAGTACAATTTGGTAGCGGACTGCCTGTTGCGGGCGAGCACCAATGCGGTACACTTGGGGGTGAATTACTCCGGTATGGCCGCGGACCAGTGTTCCAATCCGGAAGTCCAGTCCTTGAAGACAGGTGTCACAAGCCTTAAATTGGCTGACGTCATGTTTGACAAGGCTGGCATTTTGCTTCTTTGTGATGTTTCATTGGGATGTGCTTGTCCCGTTGTACCCAAGAACTGGAGACGGCACGTTTTTGACGTCATCCACAGTTTGTCGCATCCAGGTACGAAAGCTTCCCAAAAGTTGATGGCTTTTAAATTTGTCTGGCACGGCCTAAAGAAAGATGTGAGAGCATGGTCCGCTTCATGCATTGCCTGTCAAAGAGCAAAGTGCAGCGTCATGTTATAGCACTGTTAGCACAGTTCGAGGTGCCCAAGCGTAGTTTTGATCATGTGAACACTGACTTTGTTGGTCCTCTTTCCGTTGTCTCGGGGGTACGCTCACCTGCTCACGATGGTGGATCGGGCTACTAGGTGGCCAGAAGTGGTGCCCTTGGTTGTCGACGTCAAGTGCAGACATTGCTCAAGCTTTTGTTGGCACCTGGATCGCCAGATTTGGCACCCCATTGGACATCTCCTCAGACTGTGGTTCCCAGTTCACATCTGAGCTTTGGGCTGCAGTCGTGCATACAGGTGCATCTCAATCAATTAGAATGCCGTGGAAAAGTTCATTTATTTCAGTAATTCAACTCAAATTGTGAAACTTGTGGTTCTTTTAACCTTTTGAGCAGTACGGTCCCACATATGGGATTTTCATTTCCGTGCCACTGGGAGTACGGTCCCACATATGGGATTTAGAACGTTCGGTGACGTCGCATAACTGCCAAATTCAAACTGCGTTTTCGCGCGTTGACTGAAGCTGAGATGCAGCTGCACTTGTCATATAATTGCATCTTTGCTGTGTTTTTAACCACATAATGTGTATTTTATGCTTTAGACATTTAAATACACATAAGTACTAGTAAAACACTACATTTAGAATTCATAATATACACTCAGATGTGTATGGAAGCAGCAATAACAATCCATTCAAATATAATTTTCAGACGTGTTTTATTCATATCAAATACACATAGTGTAAGTAACTATAAAGTTCACTCTATTCTTCTCCCATTTCACCCACCACTTACTTGCATGTATTTCGCAGAAATTGATGAATTTACGTGATGTAAATCCGACTGACAGGACTCTGAACTGCAGCGCGAACAAACATGGCGGCGCCCATCTCACATTACAGATCATGATCAAGATCATTTAGAACTGTTTTTAAACGATAAAACACACTCATTTGCACATATTTGTGAATGTTTATTTGTTATATGGTAAGCAAGTTTATGAATATTTTGAATAAAAAAGGAAAAACGAAATAAAAGCGATCCATCTGTCATACAGTGTTATTGTGGCCGCGGTGTGTCACGTGACAATCATGACGCGTCGCCATGGAAACATTAAGGGGAAACGTTCTAAAATAACGGTCGCCTAAAAAAAACTCACTCTGGGGGGACCGCTGGAATATTTTAAACTCACCACTGAAAAGGTTAATTGTGATGATTTTGGCTCACATTTAACAAAAACCCACCAATTCAGTATGTCAACAAATTAGAATACTTCATAAGACCAATAAAAAAAACATTTTTAGTGAGTTGATGGCCTTCTGGAAAGTATGTTCATATGTACTCAATACTTGGTAGGGGCTCCTTTTGCTTTAATTACTGCCTCAATTCGGCGTGGCATGGAGGTGATCAGTTTGTGGCACTGCTGAGGTGGTATGGAAGCCCAGGTTTCTTTGACAGTGGCCTTCAGCTCATCTGCATTTTTTGGTCTCTTGTTTCTCATTTTCCTCTTGACAATACCTCATAGATTCTCTATGGGGTTCAGGTCTGGTGAGTTTGCTGGCCAATCAAGCACACCAACACCATGGTCATTTATCCAACTTTTGGTGCTTTTGGCAGTGTGGGTAGGTGCCAAATCCTGCTGGATAATGAAATCAGCATCTTCAAAAAGCTGGTCAGCAGAAGGAAGCATGAAGTGCTCCAAAATTTCTTGGTAACCGGGTGCAGTGACTTTGGTTTTCAAAAAACACAATGGACCAACACCAGCAGTTGACATTGCACCCCAAATCATCACAGACTGTGGAAACTTAACACTGGACTTCAAGCAACTTGGGCTATGAGTTTCTCCACTCTTCCTCCAGACTCCAGGACCTTGGTTTCCAAATGAAATACAAAACTTGTTCTCATCTGAAAAGAGGACTTTGGACCACTGGGCAACAGTCTAGTTCTTCTTCTCCTTAGCCCAGGTAAGACGCCTCTGATGTTGTCTGTGGTTCAGGATTGGCTTAACAAGAGGAATACGACAACTGTAGCCAAATTCCTTGACACGTCTGTGTGTGGTGGCTCTTGATGCCTTGACCCCAGCCTCAGTCCATTCCTTGTGAAGTTCACCCAAATTCTTGAATCGATTTTGCTTGACAATCCTCATAAGGCTGCGGTTATCTCGTTTGGTTGTGCATCTTTTCTTCCACACTTTTTCCTTCCACTCAACGTTCTGTTAACATGCTTGGATACAGCACTCTGTGAACAGCCAGCTTCTTTGGCAATGAATGTTTGTGGCTTACCCTCCTTGTGAAGGGTGTCAATGATTGTCTTCTGGACAACTGTCAGATCAGCAGTCTTCCCCATGATTGTGTAGCCTAGTGAACCAAACTGAGAGACCATTTTGAAGGCTCAGGAAACCTTTTCAGGTGTTTTGAGCTGATTGGCATGTCACCATATTCTAATTTGTTGAGATAGTGAATTGGTGGGTTTTTGTTAAATGTGAGCCAAAATCATCAAAATTAAAAGAACCAAAGACTTAAACTACTTCAGTCTGTGTGCATTGAATTTATTTAATACACGAGCTTCACAATTTGAGTTGAATTACTGAAATAAATGAACTTTTCCAAGGCATTCTAATTTATTAGGGTATTAATCGTCATCACACTAGAGCTAATCAAGCGAATGGTCTGTGTGAACATTTTCACCGATTCATGAAGTCTGCACTGAGAGCTGCCTTGAAGGATGACAACTGGTATGACCGGCTCCCATTGGTGTTGTTGGGACTTCGTACGGCACCTAAGGAGGATTTACTTGCTTGTTCAGTGGAACTGGTTTATGGCCAGACACTTTGTGCCTGATACCGACAATCCGTGGTCTGGCCCACCTATCCGTCCCACCCTCCGCAGCCATGTCTCCGCTTTCGTCCCAGTGCCCACCTTGTGTGGCGACTTATGTTTAAAGATTTGACAGAATCCACATACGGTGCTTGTAAGGTTTTCCCCTTTAAGAATGCTAGTTGGCGGCAGTGTGTGTTTTCCCCTTTAAGAGATCAGAGTTTTTGTCTAGTGGGTTGTTCGGGTAAATAAAGTTAGCCAGTTCATGGCTTCAGCATCCAGCTCGCATGTCGTCTCCACTCATTTAATTGCACGAACACCCACAATGCGTTGTTTTCTGATGTTATTTGCAAGATATAAAGCCAGGTTTAAGTTTCCGTAAGAATATCTCAGTTTCCCGAGTCGAGCTGTATTAACATTAACTGGTCTTCTCCTCCAGCCTCAGCGCTGCAGGCAGAGACAGACCCGCGGAGAGACTCGGCGTGAAGATGAGAGTCAGGGGTATGTTAAAACACATGTATACACTTTTCTTCATTGTCTTGTATGAATTATTTTGATGTTACTTGCTCACTTTCCCAGTAAAGCTGTGCTAACCAGTATTTTTCTCCCGCAGCGCTCTGGCAGACCGACGGGGAGACTGGTGAAGACGAAAAGCAGTAAGAGTTAGTTAAATTGTTGGGTCAACCGTAAAACACATGTAATTGCCTTATTTGTTTTATAACAATGTTACCTGTAAGGTATAAATATGTTTGAGTTAATTAATGTCTGTAAGAACATCGGGTGGACTATATTTGTGTCATTTTGTTAGGTTAATGCTTCAGCTAGAGATGATGTGCATAGAGCAGCTGCGGCAACTTGTTGAATTGTGTTAAATGGGTTTCTAGCTTTAGTAATAGCATTCATTCTCGCTACATAAGATACCTGTCTGTGATGCAATGCCCTGTTATACTGCATTTCTGTGTAATATTTATGGTTTCTATAGCCGTGGCATCATTACAATGGTATTAAGAGGTGGATTAATTTATGTAGGACGCCACTGAAGGCTTAGGTGTGAAATGCACGGCCTGCCACTGCAACTGTACAGCAACACCCTGGAAACAACCTGAAACAAAATCACATGAAACACCATGTCAAATGTCTTGCAACTGTACAGCATGCTAGCAATAGCAACACCCTGGAAACCACCTGAAACTCCCTAAAACTACATAGCTGCATGTTAAATTTTGTCCAATTGTACAACGTCACCTGGGAACCACCCAAAACATGTGAGAAATGTAGAATATCTTAGCAGTTGCATAGCAACACCCTGGAAACCATCCAAACTCTCTAGCAACCCCATAGTAATGTTAAATACTCTCCAATTGTACAAAATCACCCTGGCAACCACCCAAAACACCTCAGCTATGTAAGCTGTCTTAGCAACTGCATAGCAACACCCTGGAAACCACCCAAACTCCCTAGAAACCACATAGTAACATGTTAAATACTTTCCAGTTGTACAGTGTCACCCTGGCAACTACCCGAAACACCTTAGCAATGTGGAATATCTTAACAACTCCATAGCAACACCCTAGAAACCACCAAAACTCCTTAGCAACTACATAGTAGCATGTTAAATTTTGTCCAATTGTACAACATCACCCTGGCAACCACCCAAAACACCTCAGCAATGTAAAATATCTTAGCAACTGCATAGCAACACCCTGGAAACCACCCAAACTCCCTAGCAACCACATAGTAACATGTTAAATACTTTCCAGTTGTACAGTGTCACCCTGGCAACTACCCGAAACACCTTAGCAATGTAGAATATCTTAACAACTGCATAGCAACACCCTGGAAACCACCAAAACTCCCTAGAAACTGCATAGTAGCATGTTAAATTTTGTCCAATTGTACAACATCACCCTGGCAACCACCCAAAACACCTCAGAAATGTAAAATATCTTAGCAACTGCATAGCAACACCCTGGAAACCACTCAAACTCCCTAGCAACCACATAGTAATGTGTTAAATATTTTCCAGTTGTACAGTGTCACCCTGGCAACCACCCGAAACACCTTAGCAATGTTGAATATCTTAACAACTGCATAGAAACTCCCCGGAAACCACCCAAACTCCCTAGCAACCCCATCATGTTAAATACTTTCCAATAGGCTCTGTGCACAAGCGTTGCGACGAACTTCCACTATCGCCAGAAGTCGGGATATCAGTTTCCGGTTTTCATTTGCGTCGCCCAAAATGTCAGTATTTACTAGATGTCTCTGAGATCTGCCAAGTAGAATTAGCGATGTCCATCACATCATTAATGCCTGGTCCCCTGCTCCAATACACAAACGAAACAAGGGATTCAAACGCATATGCCTATCAAGTTATATGCACAAATAGTTTAATCTAATGTGTTATTTCGGCATCTAGCGGCTAAGCTAGCGACATGTTCATTTTAGAAGCTTTTCCTTCTCAATTTTAAATGCAGACTGTTTGTTTTTTTTTTTTTTTTTGGTGACAATTGTATTATTAATGGTATTAAACATCTCCCCCTCTCCGTTTCTAATTAAGATCAGGGCACAGGTGAAGCATTGTCTGGTCATTGTGCTACAGGTCCATGATGAGGAATGCTGAGAAAACTCACAGTTCGAGTGTATGGTGAAGCTAGGATTGATAAACCCACAATTATAAGCTTGTTAACGTTACTTTAATAACCCGGCGTTTCTAATGTCCCGGGGATTTTGCCAAGGTAATTCATGTTTAATATAACTCTTAAAGTAGTATGTAATGAAAACAGTGGCTAAAATTGGCAGGTGAGTTTACCTTGGTAGTCCCCATTCGTGTTACTGCATGCATTCTTGTTCATGTTATAATCATATTACTTATTATAACTCGGTGTTCCTGATATTCCTAAAGATTCAGCCAAGGTCATTCATGTTTAATGTTACTCAGATCTAATGAAAACATTTAGAGTAGGCAGGTAAGTGGTGGCAAATTAAGCGTTTTTAGCTGGAATGGCTTTTTGTTGGATATCAAAATGTTTTTGAAAAAAAGTGGGCAATACTAGAGGTTTTATTTTATTTATCATTGTTATTGTGTATATACCATTGAATATTTAATTGTGCATTACCTTATTTTTGCATTTAGATTACCGTCACCTTCATCTCAACACTCATTTAAATATAGTCTTCAAAAACACTAATAATTTAGTAACAAGTTAAATCTTTTTTTTTTTTTTTTTTAGAAAATTTCAGAATATATATTATAATATTGTGATGTTAAATTCACTTACAGATAATATTAATAATTTCAATAACAGGCTACCTGAGTGTACTTAAAAGGGAGCCCAATTTCATGACTATGATTCTTAACAAACAAGGACAATTTTTAAAAGTACACTTTATAATAATGTCAAATTAAAGTTTCTGGAATAATTGTGAAATTACATATAAAGATAAAGATAGATTAAGTGGTTCAACAAAAGTACACATTTTCATTTAATTGCTATTAATGTGCAGTTAAGTGTCCAAAAGCATCACATGTTGTTACAGTTAAGTATATTATTTTAAATTATTTCCATAATAAGTACTTTAAAAAAAGTATGCTAAAGTGTTCTTAAATGGACCTGTAGCACAATGACCAGACAATGCTTCACCTGTGTCCTGATCTTTATTAGAAACTGAGAGGGGGAGATGTTTAATACAATTGATAATACAATTATCACCAAAAAATAAAAAAATAAATAAAAATGAACAGTCTGCATTTAAAATTGAGAAATAAAAGCTTCTAAAATGAACATGTCGCTAACTAGCTTAGCCGCTAGATGCTGAAATAACACATTAAACTATTTGTGCATATAACTCGATATATTGCTTTTGAATCCCTTGTTTCGTTTGTGTATTGGAGCAGGGGACCAGGCATTAATGATGTGATGGACATCGCTGATTCTACTTGGCAGATCTCGGAGACATCTAGTAAATACTGACATTTTGGGCGACGCGAATGAAAACCGGAAACTGATATCCCAACTTCTGGCGATAGCGGAAGTTCGTCGCTACGCTTGTGCACAGAGCCTATTGGAAAGTATTTAACATGATACTATGGGGTTGCTAGAGAGTTTGGGTGGTTTCCAGGGAGTTTCTATGCAGTTGTTAAGATATTCAACATTGCTAAGGTGTTTTGGGTGGTTGCCAGGGTGACACTGTACAACTGGAAAGTATTTATCATGTTACTATGTGGTTGCTAGGGAGTTTGGGTGGTTTCCAGGGTGTTGCTATGCAGTTGCTAAGTTCGTTCGCGTCGCCCAAAATGTCAGTATTTACTAGATGTCTCCGAGATCTGCCAAGTAGAATCAGCGATGTCCATCGTATCAATAGCCCCTTTCGCACCGCTTTAGTTCCAGAACTAAAAGTACAGTACTGGGATGATTTTGCGCGAACTATTCCCCAGTACCATTTAAAGGGTTGCATTCGCACCGACAGTGGGTACTAAGAAGTGATGTTAGCCGGTCGATAGCAACGTCATTTGTGCGCGGCGTTCAACAACGAAAACAAAGAAGAACAACGTTAACAACAGGAGGATGGAGGACGTTGTGATCGGAGCGGTGTTGTTGTTGTTGTGTCTTGTGGGGTTCACAATAATGGACATGGAATGTCGACGTAACTTATACGTCAAGCGATTGAAAGATCAGAAAAGAGTTCAAAATGTTCAAAAGTGCCTGCACTTCAGCGTCCGTTCATCTATCGCTGTTCTCCATTCTTGCGAAATATAAGTTGATGCGATGTTTACACAGTGTTTTAAATCATGGCGGGTGAGGGCGTTTTCGTACGCGTTTAGCCAATCAGCGTACACTTACATCACGATAGTTCCTAGAACTGTTTTAGACCCTACTCTGAAGTAGGAGCTAATTAGTTCCTCCAAACGGAGTTCCGGGAACTAAAACGGTTCCTAGTTCCCGCGGTGCGAACACGCCAAAAAGTGGGTAGTTCCACAATTAGTTCGGGTATGTGACGGAGCCAACGACAGACACAGTGGGTGTGGTGTCAGGCCTCGGAGAGGCTTTTATTAAACAAAAATCAATAAAATAAAGTGTCCAAGGGGGAAGAAGTGTCCAAACGAAACAGGGGATCTGGTGTCCTCGTTGTGCTACGGGGCTTGTGAAGGAGGGCAGTGTTCCAGGAGGAAGGGTCCAGGGAAGGGGCGGAGTTCGGTGGCCGCACGCGCTCCCGCTCTGGTCCGGTTACGAGGGGCGGCGCCTTCTTCTGAGCGGCGGCTCTTCCTCTTCTTCCTCGGCCTTTGGCGGGACTTGAACGGCCCGGCATCCTGGCCCGTCGGCCGTAATACGGGTGCGGCTTTCATCCTGACTCTGGATCCTGCGGCTCACATCTCTGGTGGCGCGACGTCCCTCAACGCACCCTTCCTGGACCCACGAGGACACCAGCGTGCATGCACGGGGGAAGAGACCGGTCTCTCGAGGAGAGGCGCGCTTGGCATTTAACAGCGGCGGTGATGAGGCTTCATTCAGTCCAGCTGTGCCTCATCACACGCCGCCAGCCCTCGCTGATTCTACGCCCCTCCTCTCTTACACACCCACTCCAGTCGGGAGCCTGGTGAAGGGCGGCGAATAAGGGACGGGGTGGTGATGAAGAAAAGGGGGAGGGCAACCGGCTCGTCACAGGTACTATGAAAAGGTTCCTGCAGTCCGAAAGGGTCTATTAATGCCTGGTCCCCTGCTCCAATACGCAAATGAAACAAGGGATTCAAAAGCAATATATCGAGTTATATGCACAAATAGTTTAATGTGTTATTTCAGCATCTAGCGGCTAAGCTAGTTAGCGACATGTTCATTTTAGAAGCTTTTATTTCTCAATTTTAAATGCAGACTGTTCGTTTTTATTTATTTATTTATTTATTTTTATTTTTTATTTTTTTGGTGATAATTGTATTATCAATTGTATTAAGGGGAGACACTGCAGGCAAAAACACTGTTTTTTCATGCACCTGTCAATTTTGAGATTTTGGGCTTTTTGGTTTTTTATAAAGTGTTTTTTCAGACTAGTAGAACGAAAACATCCAAAAGACACTGTTAAGTGTTTCTTTTATAGCACTTTATCTATTTGTGTCAATAGATTTCAATTACAATACATATTTTTAAAGGCCGTTTTCTCAAAATGAGTTTTTTCTCCTACACTGAGCCATAAATCTCCACTTCAGTAGCACTTACAGACACCAAACTTTACATATTTATTCCTGTCTATATCCTGAAGGTTTTTACAGAGGGATTTGTTCATATATAATTTACTTGATTATATACAACATTTTAATCCCCCCAAAATTGTCAAAATATAGTGTTTTCTGTCTGTTCTAAGTATTTTCTGAATTATGGAGTGACAAAATGAGATACCCAAAATTCCCTCTGTAAAAACTTTTGACTGTAATATGTCAAAAAAATTAAACAAGAATTTTGAAACTGACTTAATCCAGTGTTTAGATTTTTGTACTAGAAATGTATGCAAATTAGTGCATATTTCATTAAATAATGCCTCATTTGCATATTTAAACCTAACATTTTAGAAAACTTGTAATACAAAAAATGTTTGCAATTATGAATGTAATCAATCTACTAGGTAAGTAAAGTGATAACTATTAGTAAAAAAATTTACCCTATTCACCTGCAGTGTCTCGCCTTAAACATCTCCCCCTCTCAGTTTCTAATAAAGATCAGGACACAGGTGAAGCATTGTCTGGTCATTGTGCTACAGGTCCATTTAAGAACACTTTAGCATACTTTTTTAAAAGTACTTATTATGGAAATAATTTAAAATAATATACTTAACTGTAACAACATGTGATGCTTTTGGACACTTAACTGCACGTTAATTGCAATTAAATGAAAATGTGTACTTTTGTTGAACCACTTAATCTATCTTTATCTTTATATGTAATTTCACAATTATTCCAGAAACTTTAATTTGACATTATTATAAAGTGTACTTTTAAAAATTGTCCTTGTTTGTTAAGAATCATAGTCATGACATTGGGCTCTCTTTTAAGTACACTCAGGTGGCCTGTTATTAAAATTATTAATATTATCTGTAAGTGAATTTAACATCACAATATTATAATATATATTCTGAAATTTTCAAAAAAAAGTGATTTAACTTGTTACTAAATTATCAGTGTTTTTGAAGACTATATTTAAACGAGTGTTGAGATGAAGGCGAAGGTAATCTAAATGCAAAAATAAGGTAATGCACAATTAAATATTCGATGTTATATACACAATAACAATGATAAACAAAATAAAACCTCTAGTATTGCCCACTTTTTTTCAAAAACATTTTGATATCCAACAAAAAGCCATTCCAGCTAAAAACGCTTAATTTTTTTGCCACCACTTACCTGCCTACTGTAAATGTTTTCATTAGATCTGAGTAACATTAAACATGAATGACCTTGGCTGAATCTTTAGGAACATCAGGAACACCGAGTTATAATAAGTAATATGATTATAACATGAACAAGAATGCATGCAGTAACCCGAATGGGGACCAGCAAGGTAAACTCACCTGCCAGTTTTAGCCACTGTTTTCATTACATACTACTTTAAGAGTTATATTAAACATGAATTACCTTGGCAAAATCCCCGGGACATTAGAAACGCCGGGTTATTAAAGTAACGTTAACAAGCATATTATTGTGGGTTTATCAATCCTAGCAGAAAGTGTTAGAAACTGAAAGGGGGAGATATTTAATACCATTGATAATACAATTGTCACCAAAAAAAAAAAAAAAAAAAACGAACAGTCTGCGTTTAAAATTGAGAAAGAAAAGCTTCTAAAATGAACATGTCGCTAGCCTAGCCGCTAGATGCCGAAATAACACATTAGATTAAACTATTTGTGCATATAACTTGATAGGCATATGCGTTTGAATCCCTTGTTTCGTTTGTGTATTGGAGCAGGGGACCAGGCATTAATGATGTGATGGACATCGCTAATTCTACTTGGCAGATCTCGGAGACATCTAGTAAATACTGACATTTTGGGCGACGCAAATGAAAACCGGAAACTGATATCCCGACTTCTGGCGATAGTGGAAGTTCGTCGTTACGCTTGTGCACAGAGCCTATTGGAAAGTATTTAACATGATACTATGGGGTTGCTAGGGAGTTTGGGTGGTTTCCGGGGAGTTTCTATGCAGTTGTTAAGATATTCAACATTGCTAAGGTGTTTCGGGTGGTTGCCAGGGTGACACTGTACAACTGGAAAGTATTTAACACATTACTATGTGGTTGCTAGGGAGTTTGGGTGGTTTCCAGGGTGTTGCTATGCAGTTGCTAAGATATTTTACATTTTTGAGGTGTTTTGGGTGGTTGCCAGGGTGATGTTGTACAATTGGACAAAATTGAACATGCTACTATGCAGTTGCTAGGGAGTTTTGGTGGTTTCCAGGGTGTTGCTATGCAGTTGTTAAGATATTCTACATTGCTAAGGTGTTTCGGGTAGTTGCCAGGGTGACACTGTACAACTGGAAAGTATTTAACATGTTACTATGTGGTTGCTAGGGAGTTTGGGTGGTTTCCAGGGTGTTGCTATGCAGTTGCTAAGATATTTTACTTGCTGATGTGTTTTGGGTGGTTGCCAGGGTGATGTTGTACAATTGGACAAAATTTAACATGCTACTATGTAGTTGCTAAGGAGTTTTGGTGGTTTCTAGGGTGTTGCTATGGAGTTGTTAAGATATTCCACATTGCTAAGGTGTTTCGGGTAGTTGCCATGGTGACACTGTACAACTGGAAAGTATTTAACATGTTACTATGTGGTTTCTAGGGAGTTTGGGTGGTTTCCAGGGTGTTGCTATGCAGTTGCTAAGACATCTTACATAGCTGAGGTGTTTTGGGTGGTTGCCAGGGTGATTTTGTACAATTGGAGAGTATTTAACATTACTATGGGGTTGCTAGAGAGTTTGGATGGTTTCCAGGGTGTTGCTATGCAACTGCTAAGATTACCTTGGCAAAATCCCCAGGACATTAGAAACGCCGGGTTATTAAAGTAACGTTAACAAGCTTATAAATGTGGGTTTATCAATCCTAGCTTCACCATACACTCGAACTGTGAGTTTTCTCAGCATTCCTCATCATGGACCTGTAGCACAATGACCAGACAATGCTTCACCTGTGCCCTGATCTTAATTAGAAAATGAGAGGGGGAGATGTTTAATACCATTGATAATACAATTGACACCAAAAAAAAAGTCTGCGTTTAAAATTGAGAAAGAAAAGCTTCTAAAATGAACATGTCGCTAGCTTAGCCGCTAGATGCTGAAATAACACATTAGATTAAACTATTTGTGCATATAACTTGATAGGCATATGCTTTTGAATCCCTTGTTTCGTTTGTGTATTGGAGCAGGGGACCAGGCATTAATGATGTGATGGACATCGCTGATTCTACTTGGCAGATCTCGGAGACATCTAGTAAATACTGACATTTTGGGCGACGCGAATGAAAACCGGAAACTGATATCCCGACTTCTGGCGATAGTGGAAGCTCGTCGCTACGCTTGTGCACAGAGTCTACTGTACAGTATCACCCTGACAACTGAATGAAACACCTTAGCAATGTAGAATATCTTAACAACTGTATAGCAACACCCTGGAAACCACCCAAAATCCCTAGCAACCCCATAGTAACGTTAAATACTGTCCAATTGTACAACGTCACCCTGGCAACCACCCAAAACACCTTATAGAATATCTTAGCAACTGCATAGCAACAACCTGGAAGCCACCCAAACTCCTTAGCAACCCCATAGTAACATGTTAAATACTGTCCAATTGTACAGGATTACCCTGGCAACTGCATGAAACACCTTAGCAATGTAGAATATCTTAACAACTGTATAGCAACACCCTGGAAACCACCTGAAACTCAACATCAACCGCATAGTAACATTGAAAACCATGTTAAATGCCTTGCAACTGTATAACACTATCCTGGCAACCACCCAAAACACCCTAGCAACTTAGAATATTTTAGCAACAGCATAGCAACACCCTAAAAACCACCCAACTCCCTAGCAAATACACAGTAACATGTTAAAAACCATGGTAAATACTTTGCAAATGTATGTTGCAACCACCTGCAAAACCTTAGCAAGTAGTGGATAAAATTAAAAGCTTTAAAATTACTTAATTTGGATTCATTTGTAACTATATAATAAAAAATTTGTGATGGAAGCGATGATGATGCTGCTACCAAAATAACACAAAATAAACCCATTTATTTAGGCTTGCACTAACACAGCTCAACCGTGTGAGATTCACAGCCTCAGAGATTGCAGCTTGTTGTTTGTTTTGGATCTTATCAGGCACAGAAGAGCCCTAAGATGAAATAATTCAAAAATATGATTCATCGTGAGTCACAGTGCGATAGATGGCGAGCTCATGTGCAGAGTTTACCGGCAAGAGGAGATGAGACAGGTGTGTCAGACGGACCAGGTGAGCTTCATTCCTCAAACATTATTTATTGCTCTTCGCTCATATCGACTCCTGCAGTGGCATCTGTGTCAGCCGCACATCTAAACACACGCTTACACAAGGCCTGTGGTGAGTCAGCTTGCACCAGCCATGTGCTATCACTGCATGGGTGGATGTGTGTGTGCGTGTTTTCTGGGAGACTCCCAACACGTGTCTCTGTCATTATGGACAAAGCCTGCGATGCTCAGATGGGACTGTAGGCCGCGGCGACACGACACTGCTGCTATTGTTCACATATGAAAACACACACACAATAAACAAGATTCAAGCATCTGGTGACTCGCTTCACATATGTAGCATGTGCGCATGACAGCCACACTGTGTGTCGTGAGCAGCACGGGATTGTGGGTGCACATGTATTGTGAAGTTTTCAAATCTGATTCAGTCTCCTGATCAGTTCTTTCAGTGATTATTTTAGTCATTTAGTGCACCAAGGCTGAATTTATTTGACCAAGAAGACAGTAAAAACAGTGAAATATTATTACAATTTAAAATAGCTGTTTTCTATGTGAATATATTGTAAAATGTAATTTATTGTTGTGATCAAAGCATGTGAATTATCAGCATCATTACTCCAGTCTTCAGTGTCACATGATCCTTCAGAAATCATTGTAATATGCTGATTTGCTGCCCAAGAAACATTTCTGGTTATTATCAGTGTTGAAAACAGTTGTGCTGCTTCATATTTTTGTAGAAACAGTGATGCATTTTATTTTTCAGGATCCACAGATGAATAGAAAGTTCAAAAGAACAGCATTTATTTCAAATGAAAATCTATTGTAACAGTATAAATGTCTTTACTGTCACTTTTGATCAATTGAATGCATATTTTCTGAATAAATGCATTGCTTTCTATCCTCTTTTATTAAATAAAAGTCAACATTCCAACCTGCTGTCCTGAAATTAAGCAAAATAAAAGCCGCAACATAAAACACAGACATAAATAAATTCATTATTTAATAAATAGGTGAGTCCAGACAGGATCACGCCAGTACCTGAAAAACTCACCTCCCTAAATCACTGCATGCACTCTTGACCCTTTAAGGTCAGTTAGATTGGATTATAAATTAAGCCTGCAAACCAAATCTAGCAAAGCTTTTAATTGCTCGCATACACCCGTGTTGATGCTTCCACACCCAAACTAACACACAAACACACTTTAAATAAAGGCCTATTAACACAAATTAGCCTCCAAACAACATATGCTGCTCTAATCTCATAATTATAATGTGCTTTAAGAGCCGCAACAGTGGATTGAGTTGGTGCCAGTGTTACTGACACTTCTGGAAATTACAATTAGCTTTACAAACACACTTTTTTTTTCTTTTTATGTAAAGCAATTAGCTACAGTACAAGCTACTAATACAAAGTAGCTAAATGCATTGAAACTATTTAAATATCAATATCTCTCTTTTAATCAAATGTATTTTCAAGCACAACATTTTTTATTAAAATTAGGGTGACAGCATCAAACTTAAACAGGAACATTTATACTCATTTACTATTTAGAAGAACAGAAATGCAGCATTACATCACTTTTTCAGCAATGGATCCTCTGCAGTGAATGGGTGCCGTCAGAATTAAAAGTCCAAACAGCTGATAAAAACATCACAGTAATCCACAAGTAACTCCAGTCCATCAGTTAATGTCTTGAGAAGTGAAAAGCTGCATGTTTGTAAGCAACAAATCCATCACGAAGACATTTTAACATCAAACTCTTGCTTCCAGCTATAATCTATAATCTATTATCCATAATAAAGCTGCCTCCAGTGAAAAAGTTGTCTAATCTGAATTAGGAGAGAAATCTGCACAGATTTACAAGAGAAAACAGTCCAAAACAGCTCTAAACAAGGATGTAGGTGGATTTTGATGTGAGAGAACAACAGGAGACTTTTTCACTGGAGGGAGCATTAATTTGAATTACGGACTCATTTTGGCCAGAATCAAAGGTTTGAAGTTAAAAACATCTTAATGATGGATTTGTTTCTCACAAACACGCAACTTTTCACTTCACGGGATATTAACTGATGGACTGGGGTCATGTGGATTACTTGTCATTATTGTGATGTTTTTATCAGCTGTTTGGACTCTGATTCTGATTTGGACTATGATCAGACTTTCCAATGCTACATTTGAGAGAGAGGACAGGGAGCATGTCTGAGTATTGTCTGCATGCACAAAGTGACTTCATTTGGTCACTCTGACATGAGTGCTGTCCTGCTCACAGACTTTGGAGCGTCCCGTCGGAAACCGACAGCAGCTCAGTGGGAAATTTTCTAATGACGACTTTGGAAAATCAGGTTCTGTTTCCACACAGAAGAACTTCGGCCTAGAAACTATAAGGAATTCATAAGCATGGCCAGAGTTTCAGCACAAGTGGCCCAGATGATCTGACACTGCACTTTCTGTGCTTCTGCCACTCATGTAGAAATGTGAAATCTATCAGAACCAACCATGTCTTATGATGTTCCCACGGTTTCATGCTCCTGAAAAATCCAAGTAAATCAGACTAGATCTTGATTTTGGCCTGGAATCACTAGTGAAAATCTGCAGGATTCATTATGCATTCAGTACTCTTATATAAACATCAACTTAATATATGCACATTAAAAAAGGCACTCACTGTACTGTCAACTCGTGCTGTCACCATTATCGCCTGCCTGCACTGCTGTTATCCAGCTGTGTTTGTGAGTTTGGACACAGAAGTGCTTGGTCAGGAAAAGCCGCAGCAGAACTCTGACCTACTTGGACACAGAAGCATCAGAAAGAGACAAAGACACGAGAAAAGCTGCTGAGAGCCGCACATCTGCAGCTCAGCCGAGAGCTAAACATCACAGCACATTATTCACAACATTCACACGCGACCAGCTTCTGAAAGGTCCGTAACTGCAGCCATGTGAGCTGAGGCTATAATCAAACACGCTACTTTAAACAGCACTGGCAAGTCTGATTCTTTTAAGGGAGTCAGTTCATTCAGAAAAACAAATGATTCACTTGTTCATGTATTTAGCATTTTGTGGTGCTTCTGTTTGTCATGTCTTCAACTTAATATATAAAGGCTAAACCAAGGTTTTAAGGTTAAAACTGTGTTAGTTCCTACACAGAATGAGAGATTTCAGCAAAATTTCTAATGTTTTATGTAATTTCCTGGACAGGACTTTTAAGTAAGCGAGAAACTAACCCTAGCAACAGTCACTATGGTAAAAACAGTACAGTGTTTTGTGACAGTCTGCAGGCGTCGCACACCTGTGTGTGTAATTACAGACTGCAGTCCAGACCAGGTGACACACACACACACACACACACCTGTGACTTATCAGTACTGCTGTGACCTCTGACTTCTGAGTAAAGGTTCAAACAGAGGTTAATCTGTGTCTCTTTCTATCTGTCTATATCTATCTATCTACAGTCAAACTAAAATTTATTCAGACACCTTCAACATTTCTCACATTATCACAGTTTATTCGCTATAGTTTAGAAAACTGTAATAAAATATGACAATAACTCAGAGTTAAACTGTGTCAGAACAAATTCATCTTGATAATGTCAGATAACTTTGATAGAAAGGCATGTAATGAATTTGGTCAAATAGCTGTCAGCTGTTAAATTTAAGTACACAATAGATAATGCCAATGTAGGTCAACCAATTACCAAGCAATGCTTCACTTTGTTCAGGCTGTGGTGTGAAAAGGTCACATTAGCAATTAAAGAAAAACACTTAAGCAAAACATGGTCAGGTCAAAGTGTCTGAATATTTTTTGGTCTGTCTATCTGTCTGTCTATTTCTATCTTATCTATCTATCTATCTATCTATCTATCTATCTATCTATCTATCTATCTATCTATCTATCTATCTATCTATCTGTCTATTTCTATCTTATCTATCTATCTATCTATCTATCTATCTGTCTGTCTATTTCTATCTTATCTATCTATCTATCTATCTATCTATCTATCTATCTATCTATCTATCTGTCTATCTGTCTGTCTATTTCTATCTTATCTATCTATCTATCTATCTATCTATCTATCTATCTGTCTATCTATCTATTTCTATCTTATCTATCTATCTATCTATCTATCTATCTATCTGTCTGTCTGTCTGTCTGTCTGTCTGTCTATTTCTATCTATCTATCTATCTATCTATCTATCTATCTATCTATCTATCTATCTATCTATCTATCTGTCTGTCTGTCTGTCTGTCTATCTGTCTGTCTGTCTGTCTGTCTGTCTATTTCTATCTGTCTATCTGTCTATCTATCTATCTATCTGTCTGTCTGTCTGTCTGTCTGTCTGTCTGTCTGTCTGTCTGTCTGTCTGTCTATCTATCTGTCTGTCTGTCTGTCTATTTCTATCTATCTATCTATCTATCTATCTATCTATCTATCTATCTGTCTGTCTGTCTATTTCTATCCTATCTATCTATCTATCTATCTATCTATCTATCTATCTGTCTGTCTATCTATCTATCTATCTATCTATCTATCTATCTATCTATCTATCTATCTATCTATCTATCTGTCTGTCTGTCTGTCTATTTCTATCCTATCTATCTATCTATCTATCTATCTATCTATCTATCTATCTATCTATCTATCTATCTATCTATCTATCTATCTATCTGTCTGTCTGTCTGTCTGTTTATTTCTGTCCTATCTATCTATCTATCTATCTATCTATCTGTCTGTCTGTCTGTCTGTCTGTCTGTCTGTCTGTCTGTCTATTTCTATCATATCTATCTATCTATCTATCTATCTATCTATCTATCTATCTGTCTGTCTGTCTGTCTGTCTGTCTATTATTATTATTATCACCATATATGATATATTTCAGTCTATTTTACACTTAAAATGTAATTGTACATCTTTTGTGTCAACAGTTCAAATTCAACTTAAATTCAGGAGATGATTTGGAACTTATTGAAATTAAAAATGCATTCAAATTCTGAATGATACATAACACTTGTTATATTGTGTATTGTATTGTGTTATTATGCATCTTATTGTGATTAGAAAATAAAGCTATACATGACATAACACACATCATTCTGTCAGCCTCAGTTACCTTCACACATCTGCTCAAACAGGCACAGACTAGTACAAATGGCAGGTTAACCTGCTGACCTGATGACTAACCCCAGCTGATATCAGTCACAGACGCTCCAGGTGAACATGAGCTGCTGTGCTTGTGCTGAGCTGTCCTGTACCGTCTCATGTTTGTTCTGTATTTTACTACATTATCTGAGTTCAGACTAGCAGCCGTGTGTCTGTTCTGGGATCAGTTATCTCAGTGTTTACATGAGTCGTCAGATCTCATTGGCTGCTGTCCTGCATCATGGCTCAGAAATGCGGGTGAAATCCCCTAAGTTTCCCTCCTGCTGGACAAGCTCTCTCAGGAGTCAAAAGGATTCAATTAAACCCAGTTAAACAACAGGCTGCCAAACAAACCGACTTCAAACGGAAAGTCCAAGTGTCAGTGTGGGTTATTTATGACAGAGCCACCGTCCCGCCTCTGAAGAGCAACGCTAATTAGATCTGCTGGAATACTTGCGACCCCAGTCACTAAACAGGACTTTATTCAACAAGCAGCTGTGTTCACTGGCAATATAAACACATCTCCTAGACAGATATGAGATTACATGGAGACATTAGTGTAGGTCTCCTGATGTTTTTTTTTTGTTGTTGTTTTCTTTCCAGAGAAAAAAAGAGTTTGTAATCTTCTGTGGTGTTTCAGAAAGGTCTCAAAATGAAATCCAACATTTTTCATGTAATTCGAAAATATATTTTTTTATTTGTTATATATGACCCTGGAGCACAGAACCAGTCATAAGTAGCACGAGTATATGTGTAGCAATAGCCAACAATACATTTTATGGGTCAAAATTATCGATGTTTCTTTTATGCCAAAAATCATAAGGATATTAAGTAAAGATCATGTTCCATTAAGATATTTTGTAAATTTTCTACCATAAATATATCAAAACGTCATTTGTTTTTATTAGTAACATGCATTGCTAAGAACTTCTTTGGACAATTTTAAAGGCTATATTTTCTCAATATTTTGATTTTTTTCAGATTTGTTTTCAAACCAGTCATAAAGGGTACATTTTTTTCCATTGATGTATGGTTTGTTAGGATAGGACAATATTTGGCTGATACACAACTATTTGAAAATCTGGAATCCGAGGGTGCAAAAAAATCCAAATATTGAGAAAATCGCCTTTAAAATTGTCCAAATGAAGTTCTTAGCAATGCATGTTACTAATAAAAACAAATGAAGTTTTGATATATTTATGGTAGGAAATTAACAAAATATCTTCATGAAACATGATCTTTACTTAATGTCCTAAAGATTTTTGGCATAAAAGAAAAATTGATCATTTTGACCCATACAATGTATTGTTGGCTATTGCTACAAATATACCTGTGCTACTTAAGACTGGTTATGTGCTCCAGGGTCACATATATTACACATAATATTATTTTTTCACAGTATAAATTGTTACAAAGTAATTAACTTTTAAATTTTTTGTCTTTATATATGAAAATATATAGCTGCCTTGTAAATGTTAGGATGAGGATGATCATTTTTGTGGGTCCGTGGCATCTAAAAGATTGAAACCCTCTGAAGTGAGCAATGCACACACACACACACACACACACACACCACTATTCTTCACAGTTAACAGCCCCGGACCCCTGCAGCGGCAGAGAGACGAAGGTCCCGCACACAAACACTCGGCCAGCGCGTGACCCCGACGCCTGTCAAAAGAGCTTTTCTCCCTGTGAAGGAGCGAGAGGGAAAAAAAGGAAAACGTTCCGTTTCCCGTAAGGCGGGAAGGGAGGGAGGGAGGGGGGTTTTGGGAAGCTTGGTGAGTCATCAGTTTTTCTGTTTCAAAGCCCGTCTCTCTCTTGCTCTGCCCTGTCATGTTCACAATCGAGGCCAAAACACTTTCTCAGTGGTTCAGTGACTTTCAAACACACGTGTTGTTTTTAATGTGTGTGTTTGTGTGTGATTGTAGGTCCGCACCTGCTCTTGTCTAGTTACTGTAGTAAAGCACTCCACACACTCACACACACATTTGTTAGCACTGTAAGTGCTTCTATATTTAGACGTTTCATAATCTGGGCTGTATCTGATGGAATATGAGCATGTCAGGACAGAGAGAAACTCTAAACAAGTACAGTACATTAACATGGACGTGAGTGCTGACCGTACATACAGATTAGGACATGCGTTTACATACACCTTACATGTTGTATATTGTTGTACATTGTTGTATTATACATGTTGAATAAAACATGTTTCGGTTCTCTGCAAAACGTAAACATCCTATGTAGCTTCTGAAGGGCAGAACTTAATAACAAATAAAAAATTAAGAACAATTTACATATCTTCTTCCTGTCAAAACGTTTTAATGCAGGTCGTAATGCATTGTGTTTCGCAACGTACTTCTCCTTTATGTCTTATTTAAAAAAAAAAAAAAAAAAAAAAGGCAAAATCAGCCAAAAATAAGATTATGCTGTATAATTCAATTTGGTTAAAAATTAAATGAAATTTGACAGAAAGATGAATTAACATAACATGAATAATAATTTAAAAAAAAGCTGATTTAAAAGTAAATTTGATTTAAAGTAAAGCTTGATTAAAAAGTAAATAAATAACAAATTAATTAAAATAAATAATAAAAATGAGACGAAACTACCTTCCTAACTAAATGTGATTAAAATATATAAATCACATTTGATTTATAAACTTAAAAATAAACTTATAAAATAAACTTAAACTTAATATATAAATAAATTACATTTATTGAATTTCTATGATTAAATTTACAGAAAATAAATTAAATTAAAATAAATGTTTTTTTAATTAAAAAAAGATTAACTTAGCTTTCTATGTGATATGTAATTAAAATAATTTAAAAAATCAATTTAGATTTTAATAAATAAATAATTTTGAATAAAAAGTATTAAAATAAATAAAATGTATGTTTTGCAACATACTTAAGTTTTACATGTATGCATTTGGCATGTTTTTTTTTTCCATTATAACTTACACTGAGTTCAAGGTATACAGGTGCTGGTCATATAATTAGAATATCATCAAAAAGTTGATTTATTTCACTAATTCCATTCAAAAAGTGAAACTTGTATATTATATTCATTCATTACACACAGACTGATATATTTCAAATGTTTATTTCTTTTAATTTTGATGATTAGAGCTTATAGCTCATGTAAGTCAAAAATCAGTATCTCAAAATATTAGAATATTTACATTTGAGTTTGAATAAATGACCATCCCTACAGTATAAATTCTGGGTCTCTCTTGTTCTTTGAAACCACAATAATGGGGAAGACTGCTGACTTGGCAATGATCCAGAAGACGAACATTGACGCCCTCCACAAAGAGGGTAAGTCACAGAGGGTCATTACTGAAAGGTGTAGCTGTTTACAGAGTGCTGTATCAAAGCATATTAAATGCAAAGTTGACTGGAAGGAAGAATTTGGGTAGGAAAAGGTGCACAAGCAACAGGAATGACCGCAAGCTTGAGAATACAGTCAAGCAAAGCCGATTCAAACACTTGTGAGAGCTTCACAAGGAGAGAACTGAAGCTGGAGTCAGTGCATCAAGAGTCACCACGCTCAGACGCCTTCAGGAAAAGGGCTACCAAGCCACTTCTGAACCAGAGACAACGCCAGAAGCATCTTAACTGGGCTGTGGAGAAAAATAACTGGACTGTTGCTCAGTGGTCCAAAGTCCTCTTTTCAGATGAAAGTAAATTTTACATTTCATTTGGAAATCAAGGTCCCAGAGTCTGAAGGAAGAGTGGAGAGGCACAGAATCCATGTTGCTTGAAGTCCAGTGTGAAGTTTCCACAGTCAGTGATGATTTGGGCTGCCATGTCATCTGCTGGTGTTGGTCCACTGTGTTTTCTGAAGTCCACAGTCAACGCAGCCATCTACCAGGAAATTTTAGAGCACTTCATGCTTCCTTCTGTTGACAAGCTTTATGGAGATGCTGATTTCATTTTCCAGCAGGACTTGGCACCTGCCCACACTGCCAAAGGTACCAAAAGCTGGTTCAATGACCATAGTGTTACTGTGCTTGATTGGCCAGCAAACTCGCCTGACTTGAACCCCATAGAGAATCTATGGGGTATTGTCAAGAGGAAGATGAGAGACACCAGACCCAACAATGCAGATGAGCTGAAGGCCACTATCAGAGCAACCTGGGCTCTCATAACACCTGAGCAGTGCCACAGACTGATCGACTCCATGCCACGCCGAATTGAGGCAGTAATTCAGGCAAAAGGAGCCCCAACTAAGTATTGAGTGCTGTACATGCTCATACTTTTCATGTTCATACTTTTCAGTTGGCCAAGATTTCTAAAAATCCTTTCTTTGTATTGGTCTTAAGTAATATTCTAATTTTCTGAGATACTGAATTTGGGATTTTCCTTAGTTGTCAGTTATAATCTTCAAAATTAAAAGAAATAAACATTTGAAATATATCAGTCTGTGTGTAATGAATGAATATAATATACAAGTTTCACTTTTTGAATGGAATTAGTGAAATAAATCAACTTTTTGATGATATTCTAATTATATGACCAGCACCTGTATACTATTGAGCTACATTAGCTCTTAGAAATGTAAAAAAAATAAAAACTATAACCATTTAACCTGACACACCAAAAAGGCTGCTGACATTTGTTTTATACCAGAAACTAAAACCTAGAATTTAATGCAAATTCATCAGTTTCAGTAGGGATATTGAAAGACGCTCTGCCAAGTTGATAAAAATGTCAGTTTCAGCCCTGTGCTCTTATAGGTATCTGTTGACCAATGAGATTCACAAACAGACAGGTGTAGTTGTGTTTCAAGAAACTGAATTTGCTGCATTTCTTCTTGATTTCAATCTGACACATTTCTTTCCACACGCTCACACTGAACGTTACACATTCCTGCAAACGCTCCATCAGTGATTTCCTTCATGCGTAGGCACTCTACACATCTTATCTTTGTTGCTGTTGTTTTATTCTCCGCTTCCTCCCAGATGGCTGTGGGAACAGACCCTCTTAAAAAGGCATTTACCGAAAACTAAAAGCCACATGGCCGAGAACGGGAGCCGCTTTCTCTCTGGAGCTGGTCCTATTTCTGTAGCTCACGTCTGCTGAAACCATCAAAGCCTCATTATTTCTCTCTTTTATGGCATATTTGCGGCTGGTGTTGTTGTGTAACAAATTCGGTCAGCGTGCAAACCGCACAATCCACAAGCGCCAATTAGAGAGCCGCTTATCACGTGTGCTTTATGAGGTCAGAGCCCACACGCGACCCACCCAGCACTCAGACTGAAGCCGCGTTGTGCTCGGGTCACCGCGGGTGACGGACACACTGGACACGCGCAAACATCAACTCGTGATTCATCCTGATCATGTGCTAAACGCTGGTGCTCAAAGAGCTGAGCTGAGTGATTTGTGAAGCATCAGAGCAAACTGAACTGCAGCAGAACAGAAACATACTGCATGAAATTGAACTGGACAGAGGGATGGATGGACAAATGGACGCACAGATGAACGATGGATGAATTGATGGACATATGGATGGATGGATGGGTGGATGATGGTTAGATGGACAGATGAATGATGAATGGATGATGGGCAGATGGACAAATTCACTAGGTCCCCCCATATGGTTCTGGGATTTTTGCTCACAGTTCTTGTGATCATTTTGACCCCACGGGGTGAGATCTTGCGTGGAGCCCCAGATCAAGGGAGATTATCAGTGGTCTTGCATGTCTTCCATTGTCTAATAATTGCTCCCACAGTTGATTTCTTCACACCAAGCTGCTTACCTATTGCAGATTCAGTCTTCCCAGCCTGGTGCAGGTCTACAATTTTGTTTCTGGTGTCCTTTGACAGCTCTTTGGTCTTGGCCATGGTGGAGTTTGGAGTTGGACTGTTTGAGGTTGTGGACAGGTGTCTTTTATACTGATAACGACTTCAAACAGATGCCATTAATACAGGTAACGAGTGGAGGACAGAGGAGCCTCTTAAAGAAGAAGTTACAGGTCTGTGAGAGCCAGAAATCTTGCTTGTTTGTAGGTGACCAAATACTTATTTTACAGAGGAATTTACCAATTAATTCTTTAAAAATCCTACAATGTGATTTTCTGGATTTTTTCCCCCTCATTTTGTCTCTCATAGTTGAGGTATACCTATGATGAAAATTACAGGCCTCTCTCATCATCTTAAGTGGGAGAACTTGCACAATTGGTGGCTGACTAAATACTTTTTTGCCCCACTGTAGATAGATGGATGGACAGAACGATAGACAGACAGAAGGGAAGACATCATGCTGTTGATCAGCACAGTCACAGCTCGATGGGACAAAAACACCAACTTTTATCACTTGTCAATTCATGTTGCAAATGAGAGGCATCAACACAAGCCCCGTCCAGCTATTGGCTGTCAGACAGACGCGAGCGTTTATTCCTCTGTTGTGCCCGTAATCATCTAAACACCATCTCTGAATTCAAACCACAACACATCCTGAGCTAATGACGGAAACCAGGCAGCTTTATAGCCATTCCAGTAAAATAAATTCAAAAGCAGCCAAAAGCGCAGCACACATTACAGTAATCTGTTCCGTTAACTGCAGGAGGAACAGTGCCACAGTTATTTATTGAAAAACTAAATGCACAGCTGCAACCGACACACACACACTCAAATGCACAAAAATACACACACAACATCCTCTGGTGTGGTGAGGTTTTCCTACAGTGTGCCTGAGTGAGTCATGGACGAGTGTGCCTTACATTTCCACTCCCTGAGCGAGATGTTCTTCATTACAGACGCACTGCAGCTGCTCTATACAATACAATCAGAGATCTGCTCAAATGGAATATTTGTGTGTGTAATTGACTTCAGATTTCTATTGATCCACATGGGGGAGAAGAAAACGAACACACACACACACACTTGTCCGTTTCCCAGAATGATCCAGCACCGCTGAATCTCAGCTGTCTGAAAACCACCGTTCATCCATCTGTTTTCACTTTCCCATTATGACTCTTTTCTCTACTTTCTCTTTTGTTTTTACTTTAGATGATTGTTCAGGGACGCAAAATTGTTTGCCTGAGAAAGACACCAATCACAGTCCTAAATTTACCTCTGAAAGCTGATTGGTTGATGGGACTGTTGATTTCGGATTTGGGTAAATCTTAGCTACCAAAATTTGTTCTAAGAGTGTTTTGCCAACGTCCCATTAAGTTATAAAAATGCTATTTCTCAAAATGCTCAAAACATCCAGTTTTTCATCCAGTTTTTTTAAATGCGACGTTAAAAGATACATTTTCTCTTGGTAATGCAAATGTTAACGGAACGTTCCATTTGCAAACATTACAGAAACATTTGCTTAAAACCTCAAAAAGCTCACTGAGACAATACAGATGGTCATGAACATACTGTACGTGTGTCACGGTGCGCACACAGCAGGGAGGAACGAGGAGACGTGGATAACTCAAATAACAGTCTTTAATGAATCCAAACAAGGCAGGGCAAGACAAGGCAAGGTTAACACAGACAGGAACACCGGGGAATAACAAGTAAACCAGACCAACACTACCTGAACAGACAGGACTATAAATACACAGGATAATCAAAGATAATTACTAAAACACAGCTGGACAAGAATTAACTAATAATCACACTTAACAAGGCAGGAACATATGACACACACAACAGAAGACTGACAACATGATACGTTTTCATGCAATTATTCTGGCAGGATCATTTTATTTAGGAAAATATCTCACATTCACTGATGCGACACACTCATGCACAATTTTATATCTGATCTTAAACGCAAGTGTCCTCATGTTTTGCTGCAAACAGCAATCGCGAGTAAATTTTCTGTCATCTTTGCAGGACTGTGATATGACATTTACATTTACATTTAGTCATTTTGCAGACGCTTTTATCCAAAGCGACTTACAATTTGGGGAATACATAAAGCGATTCATCTTGAAGAGGCAATCCGACAAACGAAGTGCTTGTAACACCAAGTCTCAGGCATTGTTTAAATAAGTACAAGCTAGCAAGGGAAGGAATAAATAAGGAGAAAGAGTTTAGGGTGAAGTCAAGTAGTGTCGAAAGAGATGAGTTTTCAGCTGTTGCTTGAAGATTGACAGGGATCCAGTACTCCGAATATGGGTGGGAAGATCATTCCACCAGCCAGGAATGGTGAACGAGAATGTTCTGGAGAGTGATTTTGAGCCTCTTTGTGATGGTACCACGAGGCGTCGCTCACTAGCAGATCTCAGACTTCTGGAGGGGATGTAGATTCTTAATAGTGAGTGCATGTAGGCGGGTGCTGAGCCTGTGGTTGTTCTATAAGCAAGCATCAGTGTCTTGAACTTGATGCGAGCTGTGACTGGTAGCCAATGCAATGAGATAAAGAGAGGTGTAACATGGGCTCTTTTGGGTTCCTTGAAGACCAGTCGTGCTGCCGCATTCTGAATCATTTGTAGAGGTTTGACTGTGTTTGATGGAAGTCCAGCCAGAAGAGCATTGCAGTAGTCCAGCCTAGAAATGACAAGGGCCTGGACAAGAAGTTGTGCAGCATGCTCCGTCAGAAAGGGCCTGATCTGAATAGTGTACAAAGTAACACATCTGTAGCAATAGTGTGAAAGTGAATAGCACATAACAGGCAAAATACCGGTATCAACGTAGTTATCTATTGGTAAAATATGTGTCACATGACTAAACATGTGTCATAGTTTTTGAAAAGCCTGTTTTCACAGTCCACACTTCAATGCGAATGCGAACATTCCATTAACGTTACTATATGGCTACGTTCATACTGTCAGTTTTTGGGATTGAAAGCTGCATTTTCTTTACAGGTGTGAGTCTCGAAATGTCCCGTTCACACAGCAACTTACAAAACCATCTCTGGAAAACTGACTGGATCTGAAACTTTCAGATGACACACAGCTCATTTCTCCGTCACTGTAAAGTTACTGAGTTCGGTTACAGAATGTGGTCGTCACACTTTTAAATAACCAAACTGTGTGTAAACGTAACCGTATTAAGGACTCAAATACAGGACTGACAACCGTATTTTGCTGCTGTGTGAACGTGGCCTATATTGTTCGTAACTTGAGGAGAGCTTTGCCAGAATGTCAGCCAAAGCTCTGATAATGTTCCCTTTAACCTAGGATCATGTTAAACATGGTTACATGATTACATGGTTACATTTTTAGTAGCCTACCATGTAGAAAGTGACTCGACTTTATTCAGTTTAACTACTCGCTATCAACAGTGCACATTAGCAGAATATTATACCTCAGACACTGCTCATTACAACAATATACCTCAATCAAAGGTCTATGTATATATGCCTAGAAATAAAATATTTATAAATTTTACCTCACAAATGTAATGGGACTTGCACTGTAAACAGCTTAGTGAATCAGAATTGTTATGTCGCTCACTTGGAGTGCAGAACGTGCCTCGCTGATTATAACAGGAGAGTTGTAGATTTTTTTGTAGATTGACTGAAATCTGAATTAAGAGAAAATTCAGTTTGCAGTAACCCCCTCGGGCCCCTCTCAGAACCCCAAACACACCGTCCGTGGTTGTTTGTGGAGCAAAACTCTCTCTCTCTCTCTCTCTT
This sequence comes from Onychostoma macrolepis, assembly GCF_012432095.1. Classification (NCBI taxonomy): domain Eukaryota; kingdom Metazoa; phylum Chordata; class Actinopteri; order Cypriniformes; family Cyprinidae; genus Onychostoma; species Onychostoma macrolepis. The sequence goes on along the minus strand of NC_081157.1, from coordinate 45,764,589 downwards.
TCTTTCTTTCTTTCTCCGGAGGACAGATTGCTGAAGTGACCACAGCAGCGATGCTCTTACATGACTCACGGATCTGAATCACACGTGCTGCGGTCGACTCACAAAGACACAGAAGCCTCGGATAAACACCGCGTTTGACAGATGGAGACACATGCCGAAACACCCGCACACACTCACACGCTCCGCTTGAAACAGAACGACATCAAACCGGCGCAAAAACCGGAGCGCCATTTATCTCCGCTTTGATTGACGGGAGCGTTTACGCGGGAAGGAGGTTCAGGCGCGCGTAAGAGGAAAGGAATTCAGTTCACAGCCCGCGAAAATTACAAACACTTAACACCCCTGTGTCTGTCTATCATGAAAGGAAGAGTCCTAATCTGATCCTCATTCACATTCCTGATTTATTACCAGTTTTCTGGACACAAGATCAAACACGTCTCAATAGCCTATCTGGTTAAATAACACCTAAAGCATTAAAATAAACATCATAATGTAGGCTATCCCACAATTCCTCCTCCATCACAACGGACAGCTTTACTTTCCATTCTTTAGGCTATGTGCAAAGGCAACTTTAATATTGGAAAACATAGCCTAACTAATGTCATCATAATTCATCTTACATAAAACACTAGAAATCTGTGGTATGCACTCGGTTAACTGTGTTTGTGTTTGACACAAAGAGATTCTATGTGGTCTCGCCATCAAAGAGGTCTGACCTGCTTTCACGGTGGTCCAGTAGGACAATGTGTGTGCTTAAATTTTTACCATAGTGGTGAGTAAGAAGCAAAGGAAACCCCCACAGTATTGAATAGACACACACATAGGCCTACACATTAGACTTTCCTACACAAATACACATAGTTTGTTCCAGGATCTTATCGTCTATCACTAGTTCTGTGAAATTCGCTATTCAGAAGTTCCAAATACACATAATCTAATAGATTTGGTTCTATTGCATTAAACAAATGAGCAAATCAGCATATTAGAACGATTTCTGAAGGATTATGTGACACTGAAAAATGGAGGAATGACTGCTGAAAATTCAGCTTTGCATATTTTTATAAATTGTGCGATATATCCACATAGAAAATAGTTATTTAAAATTATAATAATGTTTCACAACATGTTTGTGTTTCATCATGCTAATCAAAATATTGTTTGTTTGTGATATTAAAGTGTTTTGTTGGTATTAAATTATAGAAGTCTCTGAACTCTGTTTTTAAACGCAAAGTAATTAAAAAGTGAAAAATGCCAGATCACTTTAAAACATGATTACAACTTATTAGAAATACATGAACTATAACTGGGTCAAAACGTATTAATTTACATCCGTTCCGTCCATCTGAGATGGAAAGATGGTGCTGTCAAATCCTCTGGCCAGCTCAACATGAGTAAACACACAATACGACATCTACTTCCCTTAACTGCCTCCTGTGTGGAAACTTAAGTGTGTGTCTGTATGTGATATTTTTTTCCATCTTCTCCTCCATATGAATCTTTAAGATGTTTCCTCTGATGATAATTGGCCAATTGGGAGGCCCAGAGAAGCTATGATGTAATTTCCTATGGTTTGAGAGGAGGATTAAGCAACATCGAGCTTCATTGACGTACGATTTGAACTGTGTGACTGCTGTTTCTCAAAACCTTGAGTGTGTGTGTACGTGTCTGGTTGGGTGTATGCATGTGTGTATGTGTGAACGTGTGTGAAGTGTAGTCTTGTGGAGGGGTGTTAGTTCCTAATTCCACTTTTACCACTGAAATTTTTCCATGTTGTCTGTCAGAAATGTTCCATTGCTCCAGTCCACTATGAATAACTCATTGTTTCTGCAAATGTCACGAATAAATAACAGACAGATAGATAGACAGGTAGAATCATAGATAGACAGACAGAACGACAGATGTATAGACAGACAGATAGGCAGACAGATAGATAGATAGAGAGAGAACGATAGATAGAGAGATAGAGAGATAGACAGATAGATAGATAGATAGAGAGAGAGAGAGAGAGAGAGAGAGAGAACGATAGATAGATAGATAGATAGATAGATAGATAGATAGATAGATAGATAGATAGATAGATAGATCTATAAAGGTCTAGTTGCCAGGGTTTGGATTATGTTGTCACACCTTGCGTCATTCTATCTATTCCCAGCTACAGACGCAGGTATACACACACACACACACACACACACACACATGGCCTTTTTCCCTCGCTGTCAGAATTTAATTAGATCTCTCCAGCTCGGCTTCATTCCCTCGATCTATTTTTTCCTTCATTTGTTCTCCTTCCTTACCTCACAATCTCTCCCACGCTCCGCAGCCTGTTTCCCTGGCAACAGCTGCTTCCTGTTTGTCCGTCTGGTCTGTCTTTCCAGGAGACCGAGCTGCTAATGTAGACACACTGATGGAGAGAGAGCGAGCCATAGGAAAGAAAAATCACAAAGAAGATCTCTTTAATATCTCAGTTTTTTCTCTAAGACACAAAAGCCAGAGATCTCAATATGAACTCAAACATTTCTCATCCAATGATTAGAGGTGCTCTCAACATTCATTTTAATTTATAGCTCTAAACTCTTACTGGATGATGACTAGTGAAATTTGGGCCTGTTTTATTTCTCATGAAAGCTAAAGATAATACTAAAATACAATCCCGGGCTATAAAACAGCAATTGATCAAATGCCTTCAAAAAAATCAGTATTTCTATGTGTTGATTTTTTAATTAATTAAATAAAAAAAAAGTGCTGTTAGGTTAGCAAAATGCTAAATCAATACTGGCTATTAACAAAGTTTCATTCATTAGAAATCTTTCCCGCTATGTATATGTGTGTCAGTTGTAATGGAGGAGCTTTGCAACATGTCAATCATAAGGGAAGAGTGTGGGCACTAGACTCAGGTGTCAATCATTACAGAAAGGCATGGCCACTGACCTCAAGTGTCAATCATAAGAGAGGTGTGGCCACTGACCTCAAGTGTCAATCATAAGAGAGGTGTGGCCACTGACCTCAAGTGTCAATCATAAGAGAGGTGTGGCCACTGACCTCAAGTGTCAATCATAAGAGAGGTGTGGCCACTGACCTCAAGTGTCAATCATAAGAGAGGTGGGGCCACTCGCCTCAGGTGTCAATCGTTATGGAAAGGCATGGCCATTGGCCACTAACCTCAGGTGTCAATCATAAGAGAGGTGTGGCCACTAGCCTCAGGTGTCAATCGTTACAGAAAGGCGTGGCCACTAACCTCACACCGTGTCTACACTAGATGCAACAGTTGTTGCGGTGCGGTGTCTACACTGGATGCGACAAAGCAACCACTATAAATCATTTGAACTTTGTGTCAGTACGCCATTGTGTCAGAACAAGGCAGCAGTTTACTGTCTGGGATCCAGTTTAGACAGCATCACTGATTATAATGGGTTCTGTAGTATTTTGTCGTGTTGTGTCGCACCGTGTGCGGTGTAGACACAGTGTCAGGTGTCAATCAAAACACAAGGGTGTGGCCACTATAGCCTCAGATGTCAATCATAACGGAAAAGTGTGGCCGCTGGTTCAGGTGTCAATCAAAACAGTGGGGGGTGGCCACTGGCTACAAATGTCAATCATAATGGAGGGGTGTGGCCACTAGGTTCAGATTTTCTTAGCAGCACAGCAGATCAAAATCTCATTCCTGTGAGATGTGAGCAGTGATATTAACGCTATCAGATCACATTCCAACAACCTTCAAACAGAGCGGAGGATAAAAGAGCGATGAAGTGGGAGAGAAAGTGGAGTGTGTGTGTGGTTGGGAGTACAGTCTTCAAAGCAAACAAAATATGTAAGCTGATTCTTGAGAAACCACATCAAATGACATGAGTGTGTGAGCGTGTATCGTGCCCAACAGTAACTGCAGGTGGACTGAGTGAGCGAACGAGCGAGAGAGCAGGCGGCTCGTACCGACCCACTGGGTCCAGGTGGACCATTAAAACAAGAACACACACACAGCTTGAGTAAGTGATGTTACACACGCACACAGAGGAGTGGAGCGCCGCGGGCCCACTGACGTTTCCTCCGCCTGCTTCAGATGGACATCAAACACACGCATGTTGTGTTTCTGGCTCACAGGATGCCAAAAAAAGAAGAAGAAGAAGAGTGTGTAAGAAAAGGTAGAAATGAATATGCATGAAAGGAAATAAACATGCAAGCAGAGTCTAAAATGAACACTCAACAAGTTCCAAATGCGATTAAACAGTGGTAAGTAAATAAAACAGCTGGATGGAAACATTAACACACTCGGCTTACATTCATTAGTGAGAATAATCTAGCCTTTCCTGATGTGAGTTACAGTAAGTGAGAGATTCAACTCAAAAACGTACAAGCCAGCTATTAAAAATACATTTGTCATGATGACTTACTGGAAATCTACTGATATTGAAACAAACATGTATTGTAAATAGCACTATACAGATAAACATGACCCGATTTACGTTTCTTTTTTTACTTTAAATCATGTGTTTCAAGGACATTTTTCTCTAGAACTGACCATCAGTGTTGTTTTACTGTTATTTATATAGTATTTATTTTATTGAGAATTTGCTTATTTTCACTTTTCAATTGAATATTATAAATTATATTATATATGATGTTGTCCTTTTGTCATCTTTATTATATTTTGTAGAATTTTTTATCTAAATTTTTGATTTATTTAAACTTAATTTCAATTACCGAAAACTTTTAACCCTCTGATGCATGAATTATTAAATCACAAAGTAATATTTTTTTTTACATGTTTCTTTTTACTTTTAAACAAGTGAAAAATCATGCCAATTATTTTTTTTTTGTCAATATATTATATTTTGAGTGAATTACATACATCAATCAAATGTATAAAAAGTAAATCAATAGAACTTAATGGGTAGTTTTAAAAAACCCGTCTTTAAAATATTTACTACGTGAAAATGGTATGAATACACATAAGAACATTCAATAACAACAAGCTATGTCATGACGGCACAGAAATGTAAAGTGTAACAAACAAAACGTAAGAGTGTGTGTCTATGGACCAGGGGTGTGTGGGGCAGTGTGTGGTGGGCTATTCATACATGCGTGAGCACAAATACAAACACACACCCTCCCACCACACACTCGAACACAATCTTGCACACATATCTGCACTCATACAGTATACAGGTGCATCTCAATAAATTAGAATGTCGTGGAAAAGTTCATTTATTTCAGTAATTCAACTCAAATTGTGAAACTCGTGTATTAAATAAATTCAGTGCACACAGACTGAAGTAGTTTAAGTCTTTGGTTCTTTTAATTGTGATGATTTTGGCTCACATTTAACAAAAACCCACCAATTCACTACAAGCTGAAATGATAAATATAATAAATAAATGATACAATCTGAAGACTATTTAATATTTCTGTTCAATATAACCATTCAAGTTTAAATTATATCATAATTTTAATAAAACATACAAATAAGGCACAACCTATATATAGGCCCATAGGCAGAATTATACCCTTTGGTGCATGACGTCTACTGCAGTGGACAGGTATATTTTCTGTCACGGAAAAAAATGTACAAGAAAAATATTGTTAAAATCTGGATGAAACTATTTCTGACATCCTATTTAACTGAAAAATATTTTTTGTACCTGTCTGGTTTTCTGAGAATAAAATTATTTAACACTTATTGCCGAGGTACACGGTGCATCCCCTTTTCTCGCCGCCATTTTGAATATATTATGCAATATCTGAAAACCAAAAAAATAGATAAAAAGACAACAATTAAATGGAATCGTAGACAACACTTTGGGGGTTCGCCAGGTGGTGATTGGGACATGATGCTACATCTTAAATGGTTCAAAATGGCTTCCAAATAGCTGTCCACTGTAGTGACCACGATGCGTCAGAGGGTAGTTTGATTTTGGTAACAATAACAACACCGGTGGCGACAAATAGATATTTCTCAAAATTGTGAGGAACTGAAATGAGTTTCTGTGAGATGTAGCTTCACAAAGACACTGAAAAATGCTAATTTTAGTATTATTTATATTGTATTTATTCACTTTTTTATTAGCTTTTATTTTTTATATTTTCAATTTAATTTTTAAGTGTTTTTTTTTCAGTAATTTTGTTACATTTTTGTATTTTTTATTAGTTTTTTAAAATAATATTTCCATTTATATCTACTTCAAATTTAGTTCGAACAATTTTAGTACTTCAACTTAACTTATTTTCAAAATGTTTAGTTTTTTGATCTAATATTATTTCTTTTATTTCAGCTTGATTTTAATTAACAATATATATATATATATATATATTAGTGTTGGGCCGTTATCGGCGTTAACGTGCTGCGTTAACGTGAGACTCTTATCGGGCGATAAAAAAAATATCGCCGTTAATCTATTCTCAAAGTTGGGTTGGGAGCTGGGTCTATACTACGCAAGCTATGATGACTTTCACCTTGATATTTTAGCCGGATGTATACCTAGCAGAATTGCACTGTAGGGGCGAGAACGAGTCTTGAACCTGTGTGTATGCGTGCTAACATGGATGCAGCTATGAAGCCGCCGGGTTTGCTTCAGGGGAAATTTATTTTTAAGAAGCTTCCCAATGGAAATCGGCAAGTCATTTCTGTCTCTACGTTACATGGTCGCGCTCTCTGTATCGCGCGCACAGCGGAGTTCCGCCCCGGTTCGCACACACACACACACACACACAGAAACAACGAACGCACACACAAGTGAGCACACTCCCACCCTATTTGTAAATATTAAGCCGCAAAACGTCTATTTAAATATGACTTCTGTGTGTCTCTGTGTTAATGTATGGCGCAGACGCGCGGGTTTGTTCACTACTCATACAGAAGACCGCGTGAGGCTTGCGGCGATATTAACGTCTGTCGTCTCACTAAATGAGGACATAAATACATGAACAACATCTCCAGAACTGCTCTGAGAGTCACTTCATGAGCATTCGAGCGTTTCATTTGAGAAAAACTATCCTCACGGCAACCCGTCAAAATAAAAGTTCGGTTTCACTTGAAGACATTGGGCAGAACGTAATAGGCTACTACTACTAAAACTATTAAAACCTTATCTTTAAGGAATAATCATACAATGTCTTCAATGTTATTATCAATATTAAATTCTTGATGACTGCTAGTTGTTTACTTATCTACTTGGCAGAATTCAAATGAGCCATTTTAATCTAGATTAATCTAGATTAATTCCAAGATTACAGTGAGATTAATCTAGATTAAAAAAATTAATCTATGCCCACCACTAATATATATATATATATATATATATATATATATATATATATTTGAATATTTTTAAGTTTCAGTTAACTCCACTGGTGATGACACATTAAATAATCCTCTCATTAAACCACCAAACAAAATTATGAGAAACTGAAATGGATGTCGTTTCACCAGGACACAGAGACAGACTCATCTTATACATGTCAACCTAAACAAGATAAACTCATCTCATACGTCAGGAGTGACATAATGAGTTGTCGCTCACAACAAGATGAAAAAACAAAAGAATAATTCCATTGTCATAGGAACAAAAGTGCAAAACAAAGTTTCAATTCAACCGGCTTCATCTAGTGTGTCAAAAAGTTCATGTTGGACCCTGAGTATGTGCATGGAAAGTCTGTTAAATCAGTTACACAACAAAAACGGGACTATTTTGTGGTTGCATCACTGAAACTAAAGATCTGCCAACAAAAGTGAAACATCAGAGATGCCCAGCTAAAAAGCTCCAGCAGAAACTCTCCTGCCCTGACCATCAGCTTCCTGTGCAGGCAAAGGTCAAGCAGACAGGCCACATTTGGCAGTTTCTTGAGTTCGTCTGCTCTGGGTACTTTTGTGTTCCATCACGGAGGCGAATCAGGTTTGTCCCTCTGAGTTGTGGTGAGATCAAAGCACGTCTATAGGTTAACGTGTTAAATACAAGATGGGTGTTGTTTTCTTCACTTATAGCAATGACAGTTTTCTGACTAAGTCTCAACGAGCTCATATGTCAATCGTGAGCACTGATTGACGATGGCACGTCTGCGTGCAAACCGCTTTGACGGAGACCAGAATTTCGACAGGACGTCAAAAGCGACACACATTGGGTCTATCAGTTTAACCATGAAGTCTCACAAACACACGCCTTTGAGATTCATTGAAGAGTTCAGACGTCTTCCGGAGACAGACCGTAGGCTGCGTATCGACCGATCTCACTTCCACCGCGACCACAACATCCTGCTGAAAGTCCTGTATGTCAGGAAGCCGTGTCTGTATTATCAGTGCATCGACTGAGAGGTTAACGCTGACTGAGGGGATCGAGTCTGACTCATTTGTACTCAAAGTTTTCATTTCCCAGGATTCCTGAGGGACGGGCGTCAAGACCAATGCTAATTACCAGTTAACATCACACCACATCTTGTTCCCGTTGATACTTCGGTCGTCTTTTTGTGATTAGTAAGGCGCGAATCATTTAAATTCACTCACCGTCAGGCCATCCAAGATGTAGATGAGTTTGTTTCTTCATCAGATTTGGAGAAATGTAGCATTACATCAGTTGCTCATCAATGGATCCTCTGCAGTGAATGGGTGCCGTCAGAATAAGAGTCCAAACAGCTGATAAAAACATCAAAATAATCCACAAGTAATCCACACCACTCCAGTCCATCAGTTAATGCCTTGTGAAGCCAAAAGCTGTTTGTAAGAAACAAATCCATCATTAAGACGTTTCTAATTGAGCTTCTGGCCAAAATACCAATCCAGTAAAAAGTCCATTTGTTATCTCTCACACCAAATCCACCCACATATTTGTTTAGAACTGTTTTGGCTTGTTAACTGTGCAGATTTCTCTCCTGATTCAGATAAGACGATGTTTCCGCAGGAGAAAGCAATATTATGGACTTGCATTTTAGCTGAAATCGACGCTTTTAATGAGGTTTTTTTTTTTTTTTACAAACATGCATCTTTTGTCTTTATAAGTTGTTAACTGATGGACTGGAGTGGTGTGGATTACTTGTGGATTGTTGTGCTGTTTTTATCAGCTGTTTGGACTCTCATTCTGACGGCACCCATTCACTGCAGAGGATGCTTTGGTGAGCAAGTGATGTAATGCTACATTTCTCCAAATCTGATGAAGAAACAAACTCATCTACATCTTGAATGGCCTGACGGTGAGTACATTTTCAGCAAATGTTCATTTTTGGGTGAACTATTTCTTTAAAATGTTAAAGTCATCATGTCTGAACTTCCAACATCCCAAAAGAAGTGATGAATTTAACATTCAAAAGATCAGAGGAAGAGATAGATGTAGGGGAAAAGCGAAGAAGGTGAACAGACAGAGCTGAGTAATTACCGGTGCTTGTTAAGACTCATTACAGTTGTGTTATGGTTAGTTAGTTGCTCTTTATAGTTCCTACAGCTCTGCTGCTCTTTAATGAGACGAGCTTGTAAAAACTGTGTTCAGAATGAAATACTAGTCTGCTGCAAACTCCTTTATTTTATAAAATTCCTCTATTTTGTACATGCAACTTAGCTGCTTGTTTTGTATATTAACAAAAAAACAACAACTTTTTTTACCTTAATTTGAACAAATCTAAAGTCATTACAGACGCTGCACTCAAATTATGACTTTTCTGTCAGATCTTTCTGATTTGACTTTAATGCTCCATAACAAAATATTTGAACACAGCTGCAGTGCATCCTGGGAAGTCAAGTGTTCTTCCATGCTGATTCACAAATGTTTAGTGTGCTATAGGCAGTTGCTAAGGTGTTGAAGTGGTTTTGTTGCTATGCAGTTTCTTGGACATTTTGGGTGGTCGATAGGCATTTGATAAAGTGTTGAAGTATTTTTATGACACCTCAAACGCTAAAATGTCAAAAGTAAAAGTACACATTTTGAAAAGATATGGGCACCTCTAAAATCAAAGTATGTACTATAAAACAAAATATATTACTCACCTTTTTACATAATCCTCCCTCTCTCTTAATTTATTAATTTAATATTTTATTTAATTATTTACTACTATTATCAATTGAGGTTTAAAAGTATTATTTGAGTTACTTACTAGAAAGTAGATGTCATAAGAGTTTTCATATGAATACGTGACTGTGTTCTGTATTTTTTATTTTGTCTCTGTTTATGTATGTAATTGTTATTGTTAATTTTTATCATTTATTTATTTCTTTACTTTTATTTTTTAATGTCTTGATGGAAGGTATTACCACAAAAGCAAAAAAAAAAAAAAAAGTGACCGGAAGAGAAAGTAGAAGGAAAAATGAGAAATAACTATTGGTAAAAAATATGTTTTCAAAGGAAAAATTCACTTGTACAATGGTATTAAATGTGTTTTTGAATTGAAAGACACAATAAACTTAAAAAAACAAACAAACACTGAAATCCAATTGCAATTCTTCATCCTGTTTACTATCTCAATTCAAATTCAATCCAAATACAGAAATCAATTCTGAATGCCGCACAGCCCTGATGACCTCATTTTATATCATTCAAAATCCATTTTCGCATTTTCGGTCCAATCTTGGGTAAAAATTCAGCCAATCTGTGCCAAAAGATGAGCACTTTGCATTATGGGATACAGTGTACAGCGCAGTGTGTTCTAATACGCTACTCTGAATTCACAAATCATCAACATTCTTAAAAATAACAGAACCTTCTTATCAGGAATTCAAACCTTCCAGAGATTCTCTATGACAGCAGACTGTCAAACCTTTTAGACTGAAACCGGGACGTTTGTTTGTGGTGTTTTTGCACAAGAGTTGAAGGGAGGTGACTCGGCATGTTTGAGATGTTAAAGATGAGTAGTCTTTGGCCAGATAACCCACTAACACACTTAAGCAAACGGAGGTGATGGGTGGTGATGGCTGAATTTAACCGTTTGTTCTGTTCAGACCTGAGCTCCGGTAGCGCTGTTTCTCAGGGCGTTGCTTAAAAACGTTCATGTCCCATAGCTCCTCGATGGCTGATACTAACCAACAGTCACACCTTCATCCAGAAGATCAGAGAGGGAGCGTCAACCTCAGACTGAAATGAGTCGTCACTTCTCATATTAGTCATGAGCTGCAGAACAACACAAAGAAAGAACAACTTCGAAAATTACCTGTAGTCAGTGGTGGACGAAGTACACAAAATCGAAGTACTTGAGTGAAAGTACAGATATCCTAATAAAATATTACTCCAGTAAAAGTATTAACTACTCCTTACTTCTTTTTATTGGATATTTGAGTCCTCGCTGATCATGTCTTACGAGTTGGTGATTGGTTCACATGTAGTGTCGATTACATTCATTGGTGGTGACTGTTTTTAAATGTCTTGTCTGTAACAGCAGACACAAGCTTGATGAAGGTCAGTGGACCGAAACGTCGCTGTTTTTTGTAATAAATTTCTAGATTTAGCATGGACCGATAGTGTTTTTTCTTACGCACCTATCAATTTCTCAGGTGTGCTTGTGTTGATTCAATTTTACTCCAAAGTACAAAGGCATTTGATTTTTAATGTACTTAAAGGATTACATGTTTATTTTGTCATTTTAACTTACTTGCTTGTATATTTAATAATTTTATATAATATATTTTATATAATCCTACTGGTCAAAATATCTCGGAGGAGGGGGCTTGTCATACATCTAAACATTGTATTAAAATGTCAATTTAAGTCACTGATACTTGCAAAAAACAACTGCAAACACACATACAAACACACACACACACACATATACATTATATATATATATATATATATATATATATATATATATATCACATAATATTTAAAAATTATAGGAAAACGAAAAGTGTGTTGATGAACAATGTAGGCTACTGTAAAAACAAACACCACAGGCCAAAACAATATAAACATAATACTTTGAAACTCATTTGAAACTGCTTTGGCAGCGGGGAAGATGCATGGGCGTTTATTTGCGTTATTTTAGTTTTCACGCCGTTGAGGCGATTGATACACAAATGTTCATACAGTGGGCTTGAACAGCTCACCCTTTTACAGCAGATTTAGTTCACAAACAACTGACGGTCGTGACCTAAATATGATTTCCCTTTACTATAATCAATCCTAAAATTCGTCATTAGTAAATAACCTTTTGCGTCATCAGTCACACACACACACTGAAGCTCCGAGGATCTCACGCTCATTTTGAGTTAGACTCGTGAATCCACCGAATTGTTAACTGGAGACTTGCTCTGACAAGGGCTGCGTTTCCTAAAAGGATCGTAAGCTTAAGTACATCGTAGACCCATTGAAACCAATGGAGCTACGATCAACTTAAGCTTACGATGCTTTTGGGAAATGCAGCCCTTTCAGAGCAAGTCTGAATCAGCGAGAACAGCTGCAATCCGATCAGTCCAGTTCACAAATGAATCGTTCAGGTTATGTCTACATTAATCCGGATACATTTGAAAACAGCTTTTTCGTTTTAAAATGCTCTCCGTCCACACTAGCGTTTTCAAGCATTTTCCAAAAGTTTCTCACCCACACTGAAATGTCAGGAAACGTTAAATTTGCTTTATTGCGCATGCGTAAAGCCTCGAAAAAGCTTCACTGATGTGTTCAGGTCTCACTCACTTAACGACTGTGTGTCTGATCTAAAACGTTTTGATGCAAACAGCAATCGCGAGTAAATTTACTGTCACCTTTGCAGGACTGTGAAAAGAGTGTACAAAGTAACACATCTGTAGCAATAGTCAACTCGAAAACAGCGTTGCCAAATTTTTCCATTTTGGGGAGCTTTTCAAAAAGCTCTGCTTTCCTTGACAAAACACCGTCTCAGTGTGGACGGAAGGCCAGATCGGAGAGAAAAAGATGCTTTTCAAATGAAAATGTATTAGTGTGGACAAGACCTCAATACACTTTTGCGAAACGATTTAACAGGTTCACTGAAATGAATCAGCGCGTTCACGAATCGGATGCCGTTATTGCATCTTGGAGTAGCTGATGAGTACAAAGTATGATATTTTGCTTTGGAATGTAGTGAAGTAAAAGTTTCAAAAAAAAATACTCTGATAAAGTACAGACACTTGAAAAATGTACTTACAATAACAAAGTAAAAAATGCTTTGTTACTGTCCACCACTGCTTGCGAAATTGTTTAAAAAGACAAAGTTTATGCATGTTTTGATGTTCAGGACTGGCTCATTCTGCGGTGTGTTTGTAGAGTGTCGTCTACATTCTGACCTGCTATCAAGTACAATTATGAAGAATGCTTTGGGACTTTCTACAGCCCAACCAGTTCTTTTATTTAACCAGAAAAATGACCTTATTCTTCAATTACAAAAGCATTCCAGAGAGACTGGTGCATTGTGGGTGTCCATTACGGCCCAGCAGGCATCAGTGGGCGGCCGTCTTTGTAGGTCTCTGGATTAAGGGTGCGGTTGGATGGCAGATTCAGAGTCAGCGTTTGGGAACTGGACGACTGCCTGCCGAGAGAGTCAATGGCTGAATGCAAACTCATGTGGACGCGCTTCTCAAGAACATGTGCTCATTTGGACACCGTTTTGGGGAAAAGTGTATGTGAAATGAATAAATATGCATGTTAGATGCAAAGAGTGTCTGAGCAAAACTCAATGCCACAGTGCAGATTTTTTTTTTTTTTAATACACATTAACATTCAAATTCAGATATTGAACATTATGCAATCATGCATACAAAAATAAAACAGAACAAAAAGAACATGAAACAGAGACAAACAAGTGCAAAAATAAATACATGAAGAGTGTATTATTAACAATATAAAAATCAGCATAAGAATAATATTGGGAATAAAATATAAAAAATAATTAATTGTAAACTCACAAACTTTTAAAATCTTAATAGATTTCTCATTACAGAGTCTCTTGTGTTGTCTATATGCAGAACCATATTATGAATGGTAATTTGGTCAAAAATAAAAGTAAATTCATTAAATAAATCCACTTTTCCTCCTCTTTAGAATATTTACGCTGCTCTACAGTTGCTAGGATGTTCTGGATGGTTGCTAAGTGGTTGCTAAGGTGTTGAAGTTATTTTTAGCTTGTTGCTATTCAGTTCCTTGGATGTTTTATGTGGTCACTACATGGTTGAGTGGTAGCCAGGAAGTTGCTGAGGTGTTGAATTGGTGTAGCATGTTGCTATGCAGTCGCTAGGTGGTTATTAAAGTTTTTCAGTGTTTTTAGCTTGCTGTTATGCAGTTGCTTTGGTGGTTGCTATGCAGTTGCTGAGGTGTTGAAGTGGTTTTAGCATGTTGCTATGCAGGTGCTAGGGTGTTTTATGTGGTTGCTAGGGGGTTACTAAGTTGTTTCATTGTTTTTGTTTTGTTTTGTTTTTCTCATTGCAGTGCAGTTTCTTGGGCATTTCGGGTGGTTGCTAGGTGGTTTCTCAGGTGTCAGTGTGTTTTTTAGAATGTTGCTATGCAGTTGCTGGGTGGTTGCTAGGTGGTTTCTGACATGTTCAAAGTGGTTTAGCATGTTGTTATGCAGTTTATTCTACATATTGGCCAGTTGCTAGGTGGTTGCTAAGGTGCTGAAGTGGTTTTAACATGTTGCTATGCAGTTGCTTGGGTGTTTTGTGTGGTTGCTAAGGCACTGAAGTGGTTTTAACATGTTGTTATGCAGTTGCTTGGATGTTTTGGATGGTTGCTGAGGTGTTAAAGTGTTGGGTCACACTTTATATTAGGTGGCCTTAACTACTATGTACTTACATCAAAAAATAAGTACAATGTACTTATTGTGTTCATATTGTATTGCAAAACACTTTTACTGCTATTGAGGTGGATACGGGTAGGTTAGGGACAGGTTTGGTGGTATGGGTAGGTTTAAGGGTGGGTTAAGGTGTAAGGGATGGGTCAACAGTGTAATCATAAATTTAATTGCAGAAATTAATTACAGATGTAATTACATATATGTATTTTTAAAAATATAAGTACAATGTAAAAACATGTACGTACACAATAAGTGCATTGTATCAAATGATTAATTTAAATGTAAGTAGATAGTAGTTAAGGCCACCTAATATAAAGTGGGACCAAGTGTTGTTTTAGCATGTTGCTAGGACATTTCAGTTGGTCGCTAAATGGTTGCTAAGGTGTTGCTATGCAGTTGCTATGTGGTTGGCAATGTGTTGGAGTGGCTTTAACATGCTGCTGTGCAGTTACTAGAGTGTTCTGAGTAGTCACTATGTTGTTTAACTGTAGCTAGGGCAGTCTGGGTGCCCGCTAGGCAGTTGCTAAGGTGTCCAAGTGGTTTTTCTGGATGGTTGCTATACACACAAGTGTCCAGGTGAAAAAGCCTGATCACTTGGTGGTTTTGAAAAGAGATTCAGTCATTAATGAAAGCAGCTTACATGAATGACTGTACAAACTCACAGAACACTGTGTGTGTGTGAGTGTGTATGTGTCAGATTAGATCAAAAGCAACTGAAATAAGCAGTTTGAGTTCACTGGAATTGTAATCAGAGCAATGTGATCTTACCTGTATGTGTTTTCTGTCTGGATACACTCTGAAATATATAAAAGGATGTATTAATTATTCATTTATTGAATGTATCAGAGTATATCCAAGCATAAAAACATCTTTGCGTGCTTGAACTACACGTTATGCTATAATACTTATGAAAACTAATGAAATCACGTTGGACAGAGATAAAAAAAGAAAAAAAGAAAAAAAAGAGCTCTGTGTGTGTGTGTGTGTGTGTGTGTTTCTCTGTGAGTTTCCTTCACCTGATGACCTCCTCCCCACCAAAAACAAATCTTCAAAGTCTGAGTGCGGGTCAGCATAGATGTAAATGCATCGATCGACTATTTCTGTTCTCCTGCCGTCTCAAAGAGCTGGCACACATTCAGACAGCTTCGCTCAGAGAGAAGCGAATCACTTTCCTCGAACCCTCATGGTCGCTTCTAAGACAAAAGAACCACTAAGAACTAAACTGGGATTATGGGTCACCCATGAAAAGTAGAGTGGGCGGTTCTGACGCGGGTATCTTAAAGAGACAATTCAAAATTAAATTGTCAATCATTGAATCACCTCATGTTGTTCCAAACCCATATAAATTATTTTTTTTTTCTGTGGAAAACAAAAGAATATGTTTAGTAGAACATTCATGAATGTTTTTTTATGTATTACATTGTCTCTGCACTATATTTAAAGTGTGTTTTCTATATAAATCAACCCTTCCAGTAAGTAGAGCACATCTACAGACAGATATTACAGGTAGAACTAATGATCCTTGTGTAACAAGTGATCCACTTACTGCATAATTATTAAACATTACCCAAGATTATCTGCTCATAATCATGCTAGATTTAAGACTTTAAGCTTTCTTAAATCTCGTTAAACTCAGATTGAACTCAACAAAAGTTCAAAACCTTTTCATAAAGAAACACAACAGTTACAGTTTATCCATCTATCTGTCTGTCTGTCTGTCTGTCTATCTGTCTATCTAAATGTATTATCTATAGTTGTCCTAAGACAAGAATGGTTATTGTTTTGGTTTTAGGACAACTTTGATGAAAGGTTTTGATCCACTTCAAATGTTGACTACTGTATATACACTATATATACACAGTATATATTGTCTATATTATATATTGTGTTTTTTTTTGTTGCTATTTTGTACATTGCCTATTTGTATATTATTCTTTTTTTATCTGTGTCCTGTCCTGTTGCAGTCTTTCTGTTGCACTGTAGAGCTTCTGTCACTATAACAAATTCATCGTATGTGTAAACATACCTGGCCAATAAAGCTCATTCTCATTCTCTCATTCTCATTCATACATGTACAAACATACACACACGTGCGTGTTTGTTGCATACATGAATTATCCTGAATTATTGATCTTGCCTTTCATTTACATCTGAAGAGAATTTCACTGCATTTTATCTACACTACATATCACACTTGCATCATAGGAGAAAAAATGTAAGAAGGTTGAATCCATGCTTGAAAAGCTCCTGTTTCAACATCTCCACAGGCCTCTTTCTTTGTGGCTGGTGATGCTGTTCTGGACCACCATGTGAACAATGCTCCTGTTCCATTCAAAATAATCTTGATTGTCCACCTGAATGATCTCAAACTTAAATTCTGAAAAATGTTTGGAAATTTACTGTAAATAGCTGAAGTTGTACCAGGAGGATTAAAAATCTGTACTATCAATAATCATAGTGTAACACTTAAAGTCTTAACACTTAACGGATCATGTTTTCTGACTACAGAAATATAAAAATGTGTAAACGAGAACAGTTTTATTGGGACTTTAGCTGTAAGAATAGGCTGTATAAAAGGATTATGAATGCAAAGGGATGATTCGACATGATGGCGTCATGAATATGCTAATTAGAGCATGACATTATCTAGCGACTTTTCAAGCAGGTTTTAGCTACTTTTCATTGTCCACACACTGCAACAATGTCACAGTGTTTCATTTGTCACGACTTAAACAACCAGCGAATGATTTAGAGCAACCCTAAATATTAAACTGACACCACAAACTATCTGAACAGACACAGACAGACGAAAGCAGGACATTATTTTTATTTATTTTTTTGTGATCAACTTTTTATTTTCTCCAAATCAACAAAACAACATCCACTCAAACAAACAACAGGGAGGTGGGGAGCAACAGACACACAATCAACAATTTCAGTTTCAATTTGTAGTAAAAAGGACAAAACAGAATTCACATGAGTCCATAGACTGACAACAATCGGACATTCCCAAAACATGTGGAGAAAAGTACCTGCTGATACAGTGTTACAGATATGACCGTTATAGGTCGATTGCAGTTTCATTTTAAACCTCTTGTAAGGAGTTATGTATTCTCTATGGATGACTTTGAAATAAAGCAGGACATTATTGTGTGCTTGTTGCTCTGGGCAGAGGTGTTGCTCATGTAAACTGCTTCACGGAGAGCCGATCTGTGTCTAAACATGTTATGAAATGCCTTCATTCCTTGGTCTGTTAAGCACAGTATGGAAAAAACACACACACTCCTACAATAATGCTATGTCTATTGTTCATTAGGTTCGGCAGAAACTTCTTCAGATCAAGAACGATTTTTGGCTCTGATATAGATGTTTGGAAAGGAATAATATCCTTGGTTCTTCAGATCAGCACCAGATCAGATGATTTCCAAAGAACTAGAAAAAAAGTATTCTTCCATGACAGCAGACTGATAAAACGCGTGCTTTATGCTGATCAGCAGCAGGATGTGTATGTGAGTGTGTTTACCATCTGGTTTTGAGGAGCTTCATCGTCATATTTATATCTCTCTCTCGTTATCAGTTCTTCATCATCGCTCATTATCTCGCCCTCTAGATGAATTATGACGTCAGCCTCCGCACGAAGGTCGTGACCCCTCTTTCCTGCAGACACATTGGGATTCCCTGAACTGACAAAAAAGCACAGAAATGTGTTGAGCTACACAAATTCAGTATCACACAACATGTTTCATAATAAGAAGTTCTTGCCTTTAGCACTATAATAACTAATGCAATCCTCAGATTACTACACCCTATTATTCACACGTCATGTGGCCTGTTTGTCTTGTTAAATTCACTTTTGCTGCAGTTTATGACATTAAACTTCAGACAGAAGCTTTTTAATGTCTAGTATCTAGTTCAGACACCTTCTGACGACACTTACTGGAATGAACGGATGATTCCTCAGACTGGAATGATCACCTGTCAAAAACAGACCTCGATCAATTAATCTTGTCTGCACTCAGACAAACAGATTGTTCCAAACCCTTGGGAGATGTGTGGATAAATGGGAGAAAAGGGTCTTTCTTGGAATGTGAGAACTTATTTTAACTTATTTTAACTTTTTGGAGTTCCGTGTCATGAGTGAGACTACAAAAGACGCGTGACCAATCGTCAAAGTTGTCAGTCTAGAGCAAGTTTACATAGAAAAACCATAGACTGTATAAAAAGATGGACGACGTGTCTCTACTTCCTTCCACTATAGAAAAGTGAAGCGAATGCAGCTCAGTATGGCCGCTGCCATCTTGAGAAAATTACGTCATTTGGAGCCAGAGTCTGCGCAGTAGAGATTCGTTAGGAGATTCGTTAGGAGCCAGAGTCTGCGCAGTAGAGATTCGTTAGGAGATTCGTTAGGAGCCAGTGTCTGCGCAGTAGAGATTCGTTAGGAGCCAGTGTCTGCGCAGTAGAGATTCGTTAGGAGCCAGAGTCTGCGCAGTAGTGTCGTAAGGTGGAGCCACGGAATCAAACTCCTGCCCAAACTCCCGCAGACCCAATCAACCATAACGACACGCCCCGTTTTTATAGCATCAAATTACTAGCTAAAATGAAACTTATCACAAAAACTAACAATTAAACATATATCAGCGTGATAACAACTACCTTAAATGACCAAAACCATATTTCGGAAAATTGTATTGGAAGTGTAATTTTTTTTTTTTTTTATTCTGACTGATGTCCCATTTGTTTACATGGAGAGGGCGGGGTTTATGACCTGTACTGCAGCCAGCCACCAGGGGGCGATCAAAGAGCCCGTAGCTTCACTTTTCAGGACGCGTGAGACACACCCGAGACAAACAAATGGAACAACAGCGCAGTGGAACGCAAAAACGCGAGAGTGGAAAAAAATGTCCAAAGTCTAGAACAACGTTTCTTTTTTTTAACTTGAGTGCTTCGTTTTTAGAACGCATAAGGCGCGGCAAAAGACACGAGCGCAACAGCTGAAGCCCACCATAGCACGTGTTTACATAGAAAAAAATGAATGGAAAAGCAGCGCTTTTGAACTCAAACCTAGTTCTGTGTGAACATTTTTGTATTGTAAAAATATATATATATAGTTCTACTATAGTATAATGGAAAAATGCAAGAGATGCGTTTTTTAAAAGTTGACTTTTTTTATTTTTTATTTTTAACTTGTTATTTTTATTTTCTTTGCATACAAAAAGTATTCTCGTCGCTTCATAAAATTCAGATTGAACCACTGATGGCAGATGGACTATTTTGGCGATGGTTTTTTTTTATACTTTTCTGTGCCTTGACCATGTAATTTACTTGGCAGTCAATGGGACAGGGTTTGGAACGATATGGGGGTAAGTGATTAATGACAAAATTTTCATTTTGGGGTGGAGTATCCCTTTAATTTAAAAGAAGTTCATCTTTTGAAAAACCTTGTGGTTTTCAAATATGCTTCAAATCTCCAATAAAATAAGGTTTGTAAGCTCCTCTGGAGCTAAGACACCCATGAACAAGTGAAAAGATTAATTATAATTATATTTTATTGATTAAAAATAGATTGGTGAGGTTAAAAGTGGACTATTTTGCACAGAAATAGCTGGTGAGATGGACATTACTCATCATTAACAGGCTGTTAATTGCTCCATTTGTGTGGTCACTGCAGGTCAGTGTATTTCTGTCTTTACAATCTTACAAACGCTCTTCTGTGTGTGAGTTTCAGTGAAGCGTTGGCTCTTTGGACCTCTCTAACCCTCCGTCTGTCTGGTTGGCCGCCAGCCCTTGTTTTTCTGCTGACTGCTGGTTCGGTGTCCAGTGCTCTTCAGCGCCTCTCGAGCAAACATCTTGTGTTTTCCTGCTGACGCAGAGGCACAGTCGAGTCTGAGGGGAGACCTGTGATTGTCTGCACTCGCTGACCCCTGATTGGCCCTGACACCAGAGGTGAACGTGAGTCACCATCATCAAATGACCAATGTGTTCTCCTGATGAACACAGACACAATACAGCGGTTGTTTGAAGATGAAGTCACTGGCACCTTGAGGAATATGATATTTACAGCTAAGAACTGAGTATTTTAGAGAGAAAATACACTAATGTTCAAAAGTTGCTTCTTTTTTTAAAACTTTTTTGAAAGAAATGAATACTTTTATTCTGCATGGATACATTGATCAAAAGTGACAATGTTACAAAAGTTTTCTGTTTCAAATAAATGCTGTTCTTTTGAACTTTCTATTCATCAAAGAATCCTAATCTAAATGCATCATGATTTCCACACAAATATGAACTGTTTTCAACATTGATAATAATCAGAGGTGTTTCTTGAGCAGCAAATTGGCATATTATAATGATTTCTGAAGAATCATGTGACACTGAAGACTGGAGTAATGGTTCAGCTTTGATCACAGGAATAAATTTCATTTTACAATATATTCACAGTTACTTTAAATTGTAATAATATTTAACTATTTTATTGTATTTTTAATCAAATGAATGCAACCTTGGTGAGCAGAAGAGACTCTTTTCATTAAAGCATTAAAAAAAGTACTGACCCCAATTGGATTTTGGGGTCATCTGTTACTTTGACAGGCTTTGTGAGTTTCAATAGTTACATTTAGCAAATGAAAAGTAGTGCTGCATAAATATTTGGATATTTAGGAAATGGTATTTAGTGATGAGAGTTTTCTCAGCGTGTTTTGAACATAATTCTGCATCGGCTCACAAACACACACACACACACACACACACACACACACATTATACAGTCTCTCTGTCTCTTACTCTTACCGTAAATGTGATCTGGCCTCAGGCAGATCTCTCACACACGGAGGATCGGCTTACATTATTTTTACTGGCTCATATCCATGTCAACCTAAACACACACACATAGACACACATAAACACACACATACGATTGATAGTGGTTATTACTGACTATAGTCAACAGTAATAAAATACATTTCTAAAGTATAAAGGAACATATGTTTTGTGTAAAAATGATGGAAATCAGGGCCAAAGCAGGCGTTTTGGGTAGAATGAGACTTGCTGCCCTTCATCTGAATAAAATAAACAGTCAGCCAGAGAACTGCATGTACCAACCACCCGCGATCCAGGTAAACAACAACAGCACACTGACCTTGGCCTCATAACACACACACACACAGGTTCATCCATCTGTGTGGGATTTTTCATGATGCTTCTGCCACTGCTGTGCCAGTGTCCTCATGGCACAGTGCCACACACACACCTACACACACACACACACACATGCTGCCCGCTCCATCAGTATTACCGTGAACATCCAACCGCCCCTGCAAAAGTACCACAATTCAACTCAATGTCACAACAGTCTGACAAAGTCACGCACTTCTCCAGAAACACACTAAAATTAAATGCAGCAACACTGAACGCAGAAATCAGTCTCTGAACGCAGTGAAAGAGGGATTTTCAAAACGCTGTGTGGTTCAACTGCACCACACTGAGCAAAAACACTGCATATTACAATATTATTTTACATTTTATATACATTTCTAAAGTATTAAACAAATATTTTTATAAAATGTATAAATAATATTTAAATTATGTTTTAAATCTAATAAATATGTACAATATATACATTTTAACAGAAACATTCATTAATAATATTTAATAATAATAATATTTATTATTAATAAATGATTTTAAATGATTTAAAATATTAATGACTATAATTATTAATACTAAATGTTTATTCATTTATATTAATAATCATAAATATTAATAATACAGTTATATATAATAATACACACACACACACACACACACACACACACATATATAATCAAATGTAACAAAAACTTTCATTAATAATATGTATTATCTTAATAATAATATTTATTTATATTAATATATATTATCGGTGTTTTACATAAATACTCTTTATAAAATATAATGTTATATTTAATCATTTATTACAAGACAATACATAAATTCCTGCTGATAATCCTGTGTGTGATCCTTATTAACATTCATAAACACTATTAATACATGTATTTTTATAAACATATAAATACATTGTATAAAATGCTATTTTATATTTAACAAACCTTTATAATATTTATTATTTTTAGTAATAAATATTTATTTATATTAAAATCAATACATTATTATATATAAATACACTATAAAATGTAATGCTAAATTTAATCATTTATTAAAATAATAAATAAATGCAGAATTTCCTTCTGATAAACCCATGTGACCACTTCAAGGTCAGCTGTTGTCTCCAAAGTAAAACAGTCACTCTCTCTGGATCACAATTGCTGTAATAAAGCATCTGTAGGCTATCAGTTTAACCTGATCTCATGAAGCTCTAGGACAGATGGGACAGGTTACATTAACTCCCGAGCTGCTTTCAGGTGGGTGGAAATGAAGCCTGGCATACTGAACAACACACAGCAGCACAGGTGCGGAGCGGGACGTCAGCCGAACGTCTCTGAACTACCTGAGAAGACCAAAACGATCAAATATCACTCTGATTCATGTCAATGTACTGCCCTTGCTGTTTAATATGACTTTCCTACATCAAACAAACTCAAAAGGCCTTAAAGCGACTGACTAGGACTCCATTTCTGTCTGTGAAAACATGATATTCCCTCAAACCCTGCTGACAAAAACAATAGAACGCTGCCCAAAACACAATAGAAAATGTAATGGATTTAATGGTTATGATGGGAATTGTATTGGTTTTAATGGAAACTATAATGGTGTCTACTGGTATGTGATGGATTCTATTGGTGGGATGTTAAATCCTATTGGAAAAATGCCCAAAACAAACTACAAAATGAATTTTGTAATGGTTTTACTGGAAAAAGCTAATGGTTTTAATGGTATTTTAATGGAAACCATCTGAATTTCTGTGATGGTTTCTATTGGGCTTCTATTGTTTTGTTGTTGTTTTTAGCAGGGAAGTGACTATACAAAGTACAAATATGCTGCTAAAATTACTGACGTACCTTAAATACATTATTTACATACTTAAGAATCATTAATAGCTCACGTTAAATGTATAGGCCTAATTATGGAGCATCATTATATAGCTACATTATCATTACATACAGCATCACTATTCTACATCTGTAAAGCCCTAGAGCCGCAGTGGTTTGTGAAACAAAGCCTCTAATTTGACTGCAGAACCTGCATTTTGAGTCTAAATATCCAAACGATGAATAACCTATTGACCTGGTTTAGGAGACCGGCGTTTAAACTAATTATTGACTATTATAATACCATTAAAAAAGCATTTTCTGTATGTTTATTTCAATTTGGGATTCAGTAGATGTTATTTTGTCATTGTGTGTGGATTTCTGTCCTGTTCGCTTGTTTAGCAGGTGTTTCTCGCGAGTGTCGAGGACGCGCCTCTGCGCTGCAGTCCAGATAAAGTGGGCGGGGCAACTCACGCTCCCTCTGAGAGGAACGCCACGTCACGATGCCCATATTTGGACTGTAAACTTCCTACAGGAAGCGGGCGTCTGAGGGTCCCCGACGACCAGAGATTTACAGCGGCAGTGAATGTTTGCGGTCTGTCTCTTTTAATAACTTGCACATTCAGCAAGTTGAGAATTAACAGCTAGATTTTGATCTTCAAATCTGTTACGTAACCTGACGTTTTCTAGACATTTCTGTAGACATCAGAAAAAGAATACAGTAGCTAATAGATATCCTAAAATAAACAAAATTTGCTTTGATAGAAAACTCTTTTCGCGATGAAAAAAAAAATCTATTTCATAATAATGTAATTTTATCTGTTACATATTGTCTCTATGTTAACTCGTCCGCGCATCAAAATCACATTAACCCCTAAAACAACAATAAAGAACTTAAAAATTCACCAACAGAAGTCCAGCTATAAGCCTACCTGATAAATCCAACGTTAGAGGCCCTTTCTTTTAGCAGAAAGGATATCAGACTATATATTAGAATATATTCCTAACCCGTTTATTTAATGGTTTTCGCTCTGCGCTGGTGCGCGCTTCGCCCTCGGGCTTGTTTACTGTCCCAGCAGTTCCCGACAATGACGCGCTGACGCGCGTGACGCAGACGCCGTTGGGGGCGTGGCCAGCTGTCAGTGCGGGAGTCGCTTATAAAAACGAATCGGGATACCGATCCCCACGAACAAGCGCAACAGAGCATATCAAACGAACATCGTTCCCAAAGAGCTTCACTTTCAACAGACGGGCTCTTTGAATTATTCTCAGCTCAAGAACGTTTCTGTCGCGTTGTTCTTTACATCTTTGGGACTCCGGTTCATTCAAGAGGAGCGTCCATACAGAGTGGAACGGGACGGAACGCCGTTTTATTGACTGTCATCGTCCTTCGTGCTGTTTTTGAACGCTTTTACACTTGAAATAAAGTGGACGTTGAGCTGTCAGCCACATTAGGTGAGAAGCCTATCTTTTGCTTTTCTTCCCAGAAGAACTCTATGAGTACAAAAATGGAGCAGCCGTTTTATCACGACGACTCGTTTCTGTTGGGTTACGGTCACAACGACGCGGCACTGCACGACTATAAACTCCAGAAACAGAGTATGAACTTGAACCTGTCAGAGCCCTATCGGAACCTCAAATCGGATCTGTATCAGACCAGCAGCGCCGATATGGGCTCGCTCAAACTCGCCTCGCCGGAGCTGGAGAGGCTCATCATCCAGAACAGCAACGGGGTGCTGACGACGCCCACCCCGGGCCAGTATCTCTACAGTCGGGGGATCACCGACGAGCAGGAGGGCTTCGCGGAGGGCTTCGTCAAGGCTCTGGACGATCTTCACAAGCTGAACCAGATGCCCCCGCCCAACGTGTCGATTGGAGCCGGCGGCGTGACGACGTGCTCGACTACCGCGTCCGTTTTTGGCTCCTCCCTGCAGTCTGAGCCTCCCATTTACACGACGCTGAACGCGTACTGCCCAGCGCCCAGCCACCCGTCCACCACCATCAGCTACCTGCCGCCGCACGTACAGCAGAGCCACAACCCGGAAAACACGCACGGGTTCCATCACTCCGGCGCCTTCCCGCAGCGCTTCGTGCCTTTGAAAGAGGAGCCCCAGACCGTTCCCGACATGCACAGCAGCGACGGCTCGCCACCCATGTCTCCCATCGACATGGAGAGCCAGGAACTCATCAAGGCAGAGCGCAAGAAGCTCCGGAACCGACTGGCGGCCACCAAATGCCGCCGGCGCAAGCTGGAACGCATCGCGCGGCTGGAGGAGAAAGTGAAGGTGCTCAAGTCCGACAACGCGGGGCTGTCCAACACAGCCTCCGTCCTGCGGGACCAAGTGGCCCAACTCAAACAGAAGGTCCTGAGGCACATGAACAGCGGCTGTCAGCTGATGTTGACCAGCAAGATGGAAGCGTTTTAAACGCGGTTGGACTTTTACGCACAAATAACACTGGAAATCGTTTATGGTCTACGACTGAACGGAACTCAAAAGCCCTCAGACGAGGCGTTTTGGACACGTTCTGGGTTCCGAATAAAACGAGCGAACCCGCGAGCAGAGCGGGAGAGATCGGACTCTGAGCCCGCAGAGACAGACGGGAGCCAAGAGCGAAGTGGAAAGGCCAGTCGCCGCCTCAGTATCAATAATGTGTGTTTTTTTTCCTCTCGTGATCAACTGTGTATTTGATCATGTGAACGCATCTGATATTGTCGTGCAGTTCCTGAACTCATAAGTTATTGTACTAGTCAGGTTGATCCTGACACTATATGTTAACGATGTCACATGTTTACAATGTCTTTTTATGTGTGTGCGATGTTTATTTAAGTAAAGATTTTGAAATATAACTTCCGAGTGTATGGCTGTTCATTTGTGTTTATATCGGTTTCAGACTGTTATGTAACTCTTAAATGCTGACCGTTCCTCGAAGCAGTTCACCCACAAAACGTTCTGAAAACATGATAAAAAAGACACAGGGTTTAATTAATTATTATAATGATGTTAATGTGCACTGCTTGTAGAGTAATCAGCTGTTTTCTGGGGGTTGTGTATTGATTAGCGCTTCCTGCGTTTGCGCGTTCACACAAGGGACTCGAGGCCTGGCCCGCTGACGTCAAGCAGCACGTCCATATATGGTCGTTTTTGGGCCTCGTACGTCACTCTCCGCCCACAGGCCCCGGTGGAGTAGTTTCACCGCTCCAGGATCAGCTGGGCTGGAGAGCAGAGAGGGGCTTTCCGAAATTGGACGAGACCACTGTCAGAGCATGTGGATGGAGGATGTGTGTTTCCACAGAGCTTAGTGGGTTGAACGGTTACAGTGATGCTGTTGCTAATAATCGAAACTTATCTCTCAGAATATATCCAGAAACATTTGATATAATAGAATATATATATATATATATATATATATATATAAACACACACACACATACAGTCAAAAAAATATTCAGACACTAGATATAATTTTTGATATATTTTTACTAGTGGGTGCAGGACACAATGGTTCATTTATGTATGTGAGTATAGCAAAATAAAGTAAACTGTGACATATTATACCCAAAAATTCTTCAGTGGACTTTCAGTAAAACTGATACAAATTTGGGACCAAAAATTATTCAGAGTTTGACCTGACCATGTTTTGCTTAAGTGTTTTTTTTTTCTTTTCTTTTCTTTAATTGATAATGTGACCTTTTTACACCACAGACTGAACAAAACGAAGCATTGCTCTGTAATTGGTTTACCTAAATTGGTATTATCTAATTGTGTCCTTAAAAAACCGAATTCATTACATGCCTTTCTATCAAAGTTATCTGACATTATCAAGATGAATTCGTTCTGACACAGTTTAACTCTGAGTTCTTGTCATATTTTATTACAGTTTTCTAAACTATAGCAAATAAAATTATAATATGAGAAATGTTGAAGGTGTCTGAATAAATTTTGGTTTGACTGTGTGTGTATATATATATATATATATATATATAAATACATAGCCTATATATACAATATGTATAGGCCTAGGCTATACACACACACACACACAATAAATAATACGATATACAATAAATTGTCTCTAGGCCTATAATTTAAAGTACTGAAATTTCTATATATATGACTATTTATTATTATTATTTACCAGTTCAAATTGTGTCCAACCATGCACAAAAACATTGATGAACTTTATGCTGAGATATAGCAAGTCAAAAAGAGGACAGGGACAAAAATACACCTTCAACATCAGATAATGAGGTTTATTTTTAGTTAAATTATGTGTAAAGAGATCAGATTCGGTATAAGCCTGAATCTCAATGCATCTGTAAATATGAAGATAATATGACTATTGAAAAACAGCCTAAATTGGTTACATAGACCAATTTACAACAGATAAAAGACAACATCATTATAGCAAATCATTTTTGGCTGGTTAATTTTATATATATATATATATATATGTTATATATGTTACTTGGAGTTTAGTATAATTATAACGGTAGACTGAATCATTTGCAGTAGGCTATTAGCAGAATAATCTGTTCCTATGATATTACTGTGTGGTTTGGTGCTTTAGGTGTCTTCGGGAGATGAATGAATCTTTTGGGAAGTGACTGTGACCTCTGGAATGACTTGACCGGAGGCGCGCACGGCAGGGGCGCGCGTAGGTGGTGGACGCGCATGAGATCTATAAAGATAACAAGTCTGGCGCTTGAATGAATAGCATTAGCATGGAAATATGCGACCCCTGAGCTGAACTTTCTGAATTAATTACCTCAATAACCCTTCCATTTAGTAAACAACACTAAAATAATATGTTTTAGGGCGTACTGTTATAGTTTTAGATACTTTATGATCATAAAATAGGTCTACTTGCGTCAACGGGTCCTGTAAGCCAAAACCCAAAGCAGGCTCTGAAATGTGTGGGACGTTTGTTTTTGTGCAGCTCGCTGGAAAATGGGAGCGGGGTTTTTTTTTACACGGTGAGAAAAGCCCACTCGGGTCCACCTGTCACTGACGTCAGTGACCCACCTGCGTGTTTTTCTGCTCGCTCTCGAGGTGGAAATCAAAGGAAGCCACTTCAAAGCAAGCAGACGCGCGGACGCGCACACGCGCTCGGCTTGTTTTGGAGATTTTAAAGGTGCGCCTCACCGTTAATCGTTTCATCTGACACATCAACAGCTCTTTTAGTTTCGTAAGTGTTTCTTACGGAACATTGCCACCTCCTCGCATTTAAATGGACTTGTTCCATTCTAATGTTTGCTGACGTGTACACGAGGTTCATCAAATAACCCTGTTTATCCACTTATTGCAAACGGAATAAGTTATTTTCGCCAAATGTGCGAGACTTTAGGAAGCTATAGGTAGTAAACAACTATTAGAATAACAAAGGGCAGTAAACGGTAAAACTATTACAAACCAGTGTGTTTACGACAATAAAATAATAATTACCAGTTTGCAATAGGCTATAATGGAGTGTTAGTCTATAGCAAAACTATAGTTATTTTGTGGTTATAGTTTGACTAGTAACCATGTATTTATTGCTTATTTATTTATTATTATTATTATTATTTATTTATTTTTTTTTAGTAAAACCATGGTTAATCTGCTCTTACCTTAACAATAAGGATAACAGGCACAATTTTTGGCTATAGAATTTTTGAATATGTGAATTCTTTAAATTAAATAAATTAATAGCTTCTTCAGTTCAGTGATTTGGCTTCACCAGTAGACTGCATAGGAGTTTCTAAAGACCTTTAAAAGATTCTCTTGCTGTCTATTTTTAACTATTCATTTTTGTATGAGTTAACCTGAAACTGTTTCTTTTTTTTTCATATTGAAGGTGAGTTTAGTTATTCTGGTTTTATGTTTCTCTCTCGTTTCCCTTTTTCAGTTTAATTGACATGAGAAAGGCTCACAGGCCTGTAAAAGTGCAGCGCTCATGAATGAGTCAAAGCTCATTCAGCAAAGTTTCACAACAGAACCTGTGTTTTATTTTTATCCTGCCTTTGTGATGAGCCTGAAAGAGTTTCAGAGCCAGATGGAACATTTATTCTTCTTACTTCCTCTATTCTATATGTAGTGGACAAGAGAAGCTTTTTAACGCCTGACTGTCAGGAGCGTCTTATGTAAACACACACACACACACACACACACACACACACATACATGGGAGAAACATCAGTGAGTGATGACGACAAACTGTGAGCTCATCTCCTCCATCGCACACAGTTTTGCACATTTCATCTCTCTCTCTCTCCCACTCACACACTGTAAATCTCTCCTGTGATCTCATGAATATTCCTTCTTGTCCCTTCCAGAACCGAAAGATGAATGCTAAGGCTCAAATTGTGGCACTTTCCGTCAAACACCCACCGACACGGCTGCTTCAGATCAACACGGCTGTTACATCATGCTCTCCAGTATCTGCTCAGACTCTCATCGATGCCTCAGATCAGTTTGTTTAACTAACCTGTGGGTCAAATCAGGGGTCAGATAGAAGCATTTCATGAAAATGAATATTAAATAAACCATACAACAGTTAAATGTGGTCCAGCAATCAGACAATCTGTGTTTCAAGAGATATAATATTGCCTGTTAAAGCCTGATTCTGCTTTATTAGGCCTATATAACAGTAGCTATGACTTTAAATAAAATATCAAAACTGTGGTTCAATCACAGCTGTGTTTATATTCAGTACATATTATTATTTATTAATTAGTCAAAACGTATTTCCATGACTTAAATGTTACATATTGTTTATTTTTTATTTTCATTGCACCTGACCTGCCAGTCTTTTACTGATTTTCCATCTTGATTAATGAGTCGACATCTGTGTTGTTAATGTTAACCAAAGCTAAAATGATTAGAAATCAATTCTGTAACTGAAAAAACAAAAAAACAAAAACATAAATGTAAAAAAGGTTACCAACTAACTGAAATAAAACAAGTAATGAAACTTACTAAAACTAAACTGAAATAAACGTATAAGGCTATTACGGCTAAGAAATCACATAACAAAATTAACTTGAAATAAAAATCTAAAATATCATTATAAATATTAATACCAATAGTTTATAAATAATACTAAAATAACAATGGTCACCATAAAAACATCTACGGTTTCATCTCATTTATATCTCATGTGGGCCATGGGAGTTTTTGTGGTTATATATAGGCTAAGTGGGTCAAAAGATGTTAAATGTCAAACCTGGATTAACTCATTATGACTTCAGAATAAAACACTCAAAAAACTGCGATTCACTTTAAAATGGATTCATAGCGCTATCTAGTGGTACAAGACAGTGCCCTTGAAGAAATAAGGCTAATGATGTTTACTGGAGAATAACTCATGATTCTGCTTCTCAATACACTGTGATGGGAGACAACATAAGCAGGATGACAGTAAGTAGTAAATACCGTTCTACAAATAGGCCTACATTTATGTATTAAATATATGAGTACTGTATTAATGCCATGCTAATTAGATAGCCTATATAGCCTAATTTAAGTTCAATAATTTATTGTAAATTTGGCGGTAAACAGCAAATGATAAAAAGACTTCATTACACTGCTTTAAAAAGAACAAACAATTAAAAGAACAAATTCCAATTGTATTTATTTGTGAATTAGAGACATATAAGATCAGAATAGAAACACATTTGTTTACTTACTGCAGCCACAGAACAGCAGAACATCGGACCGCGCACAGCGACGCACCGTCGTTTACATACAAACAAAACATGTCCTCGCGCTACCCGCCAAAACAATCAACTACATATACACTCATTCTATAGTCAAACACATTTTACAGTATTCTCTCGGGGTTTTCTTCTTCTTTACAGCCTTATTTTTATGTATATCAGTGTCAATACTGAATCATATTTTTTCACTAACAAAGTCATTACGCAAAAAATTAACACAACGTACCGACATAATCACACACACACACGACTGTGTAACAGATGATTGTGATAATACACATTATGAGATAGTAGAGCAGATTATCGTGAAATATCACAGTTATAGGCCTAGAAACAATTGACAACAGCAACATTTAAGTTTAAAGCGAGCCAAAAAAAAAAAATTTAAAAAAATCCCATAATAATGTTATGATGTGCTTTCATGTAGTGAGCAACTACACTGAATAAACCGTTGAAACCCATTTTATTGAAAGCACATCAATTCCAAGTGAAACAGAATATTTAACACTTTACAATGAGCTCCTTGTTGGCATTATTTAATACATTAAGGTGTGTAATTATCCATCACCAGTGTTGTAGTGTAGCTATGAAGCGCAAAGAAGTCATTTTCAAAGCGAGAATCTTTCTATTAGTCTTGCCAGGGTTGCCAGGTCTGCATAACAAAAACCAGCCCAATTTCTACTCAAAACTCGAATCACGGCCAAAACTAGAAACATTTGCTACCAAAATGGGTCTAAAACAACAACCCACGAGAACAGTGGGGAAAAAATAAAAAAATAAAAATAGCGGGAAAACCGCGGACTTGGTAGCACTAGTCAGCGCGGGAAAATCTGTGCGAAATTTGTGTGGGACAATCTTTCACCCTCACTTGACTTTCCTGAGCTTGTGAATTCCTATTGAAATGATGTGATAAAATTTCACGTTTAATTTATCTTGTTAATTTCTTTGTAATTGTTACTAACCATTTCTTTGTTTCTACACCTTTTTTTTTCATTGCAGTATGTGTTGCCAAACTTTTTTAACATGAACTAACACACAATACTTTTATTACAGCATTTATTAATCTTTGTTATTGTTTGTTAATGTTAATATTCATGTCAGTTCACAGTGCAATAATGTTAACAGATACTTTTGATTTCAAAACTGTTTAAATTAACATTATTTTAAATTAACAAATGCTGTAGAAGTATTGTTTGTCGTTCGTTCACGTTTATTAGTGTAGTTAACTAATGTTAGCAATGGAAATCTTATTGTAAAGTGTTATTCAGATCTAAGTTCAACTTTTAATGGTTAAATTAAGCGGGATTTGATGTTACAGATGTAGCTTTAGTCTACACAGGAGTGTTTTGTTGACTCTGTTAAATAGACAATATTGTAGAAACCTCACTGCATTAGTTTACTGTAAACTCAACTGATAAGATAAAACACTGATTAACAAACATTCTGATCTAGAACAGAACTCCCCTAGAAGCCACTTCCGCTGCCCTCCATGTCGCTGGTGAGTACAGAGCGCTTGCGCAGTACGGCGTTGGCACTGCTCCTCCGGGCCTGTGGAGGGGCTGTGGCGCTGCGCGTCTGACGCCCTGCAGGAGGGCAGGGAGCTCTGTACTGTGGCAGGCCGCTCTTGGTGGTGTCCAGTTCCTCAGGGTCTCCTTCCTGAACCCTCAGAGCAGCGATCACCTCTCGGTCAGATGGGCTGAGGGTCAGACAGCCGCAGCTATGGCCTTCAACACCGTCTTCCTCCCCGGGGTCATCTTCAACTGTCATGAAAGCATCTCCCCAAAGACTCTCGCAGAGGTCTCGGCCGTGCTGGTACATCTGTCCAACAAAACACAGATGCATGTGAGAGCGCAGTTCTTCTCAAACTGTGGATCCAACCTGACAGTAGAAGATGACAGTTCATGCTAATGCTGCTATAGTGGTCTCTTGTGGCAATGCTGAGAATACAGAGCGTAACCGATTTCTATTAAGCATTCTGATGACATAAAATGAAAAAGAAAAGAATAAGACAAAAAATGCAATAGATATACATAAACGATAGAATGATAAACAAAGTCAACTTGAATAGTTCTTCAGACTGCTAAAGACTGATGTCCATTTATCTAACTTAAATCTAAAGTATGATTATATCAGCCAGAGTTCACCTTTAGTTAGGCCTACTAAAAATTAAAACCTTTTTATTAATTGAAATAAAGCAGAAATACAAGAAAATATAATTAGATAACTTAAAAATTAAATGTACAAATGATGCCATTTTCAACTAAATGAATTGAGTTTAAGTTGAAATACTAAAATTACTATACTAAATTAAAAATACAAAAAAAAATTATATATATATATATATATATATATAACAAAAACACAACAAAATATATATTACAAAAACACAACAAAATGACTAAAGCTGAAGCTAAAAAGAAAAAAAAGAAAACTGAAAATATAAAAATAAGGCAATTCTATAGTTTATAAATACCATAACAGTATATATGTAATACTGCTGTTCTCTATATTTCACTATTGTCTACTGTATTGAAAAACAGCAAATTAATTATTCACTACTGCAGACAGTGGTAAAATAAAAATACACTATGAATCTAATTACATTAAACATTATCATCATTAACATTAATCAGTGTTCAGCCATGAACTAGGAGATAAAGTAAACAAGAAATTAAAGTCTTATGAGTAATATGAAGCACATAGATTCAGTTATGAGGCATCTTATGTCCGTGTAGCATCGAAAATATTGTTTAATGATGATAAAACATCATATCTTCTACTAATATTGTCAGTCATTATATTCACACATCAGCAATTCATGCATATTAATGATTCCTGGATGCAGAAACACACATACACACACACTTTCTCTCATTATTAGCTGCGATTTTCACCCCTCAGAACATGTGAAGTGTGTGTATGTGTGTGTGTGTTTCTGTCACTCACGCTTGTGCACATGTGATGATTATGTTGATTATGAATTATCACTGTCAGCAGTGTTTCCATAGAGACAGTGATCTTAAATCTTTATTTACTTTCTTAATTCATGATGCATACTGAATCATTCTTTTGTGATGTTTTTCTGAAGAAACAAAATGCTTGACTTCATGATCTTTCATCAAAATCATAACTTCACCTCCTCATTCATCATTTTAAGTGAATGGCAGAAAAGTCTGAGTAAAGTTAAAAATCATGTTGGGATCACATGACCAGCCAAATTCGTCTTGCTTTATCTTGGTATTATTTTACAACATCATTCACAGATTAAAAACAAGTAGTTAGTTTAACTTTTTACAACCATTAATATTGCATTAAACACTGCTGCAATGTTTTTTCAACGTTGAAAGAACAAAGAACATTATGTCAAGCACATCTCAGTGTTGAAACTGTCTGTATGAGAGGCCGGTCACACTGATTCACACTCTCTCTCTTTTCACATGTTCAGCATATCAGCGGTGAGAAAGAATGACATGAACTGACACCTTCACTCCGTGTGTGTGTGTGTGTGTGTGTGTGTGGTTCCAGCTGTGTCCAGGCCTGGAGACACAGTGTCTCTTCACACACTCTCTCCTGAGTGCTCTTCTCCGAAGTGATGTTTGCATCGCTAATACTAGTGCTCATCCAGTGCTGCGTAGTAACTGATTACTTGTCATTTGGATCACATAATCAGATTCCAAAAATTAAGTTCTTGTAATTAGGATATTTTACATTTTAAAATACGTTTATGGATCACATGATTACATATCATACACGTAATAGCAGTAAATAATTCATAATTTATTGATTACATTACTTAAAATGAGTAACCTAGATTATGTTACTAATGACAGTTTTCATCATGTAATCTGTAATCAGTAATGGAATACATTGTTAAACTTCTGTCCATTGTCCTGCAGCATCTGTGCTCCGGACATAAATAATTCCTTACAAACTGCATAGCAACACCCTGGCAACCACCCATAACACCCTAGCAACACATGGGAATGCACCTAAACTCTCCAGAACACCTTAGCAACTGGCTAGCAACATCCTGGCAAACATGACCAACACTCTAGTAATACAGCAATGTGGCAAAAATTCATCAGAACACATTAGCAACACAGTAAAAAACTATTCAAAACACTTTACTGCATAGCAACACTCTAGCAACTATCCACAAAACCTTAGGAACACAGTGTGCCGAACAATACTCAGAAAAAAATACTCATTATCAACCACTTATCAACACACTATCTCACTCTCACTCAATTCAAAATGCTTTAACAACTGCATAGCAACACCCTAGTAACCACCCACGACACTCATCACAGTAAAATGCAAAAAAACTGCTCAAAACAGCTTATCAACACACTCAAAACATTTCAAAACAAATAAGCAACTGCATAGCAACATGCTGGTGACCAGCCACAACACCCTAAAAAATGCATAGCAACACCATTGCACCTGCAAAACTGCTAGTGCCAAAAACTACTCAAAACACCTTAGCGACAACTTAACAACCACTCACACACAGTCAGATTTTTTTGATAGCGGCTGGTTCTGGAGTGGAGCGGTGTGATTTTGACTGAAGCAAGGAGTGGCTGTAGTGGAAACGCATAGTAAGGTGTTCTGAGTAGTTTTTGGAACATTGCTTTGTTTTGTGGGTGGTTGCCAAGGTGTTGCTATGCAGTTGTGAAGGTGTTTTGAATTGTTTTGAGTGTGTTGATAAGTGGCTGATTTTTGTAGTTTTTGGCACTTTTGCTGTGTTGCAGGTGCAATGGTGTTGCTATGCAATTACTAGGGCAACACCCTGGTAACCACCCACAACACCCTAACAATACTGCAAAGTGGCAAATATTCCTCAGAACACCTTAGCAACCACATATCAACATTCAGAACACCTTAGCAACCACATATCAATATTCAGAACACCTTAGCAATTGCATAGCAACACCCTGGCGACACCACTGTGGCAACGGGTTTTGCACAGATGAATATCACTCACATTTTCTTCAGACATGTAAAGCTCTAGTATCATGTGTGGTTATATGATGTTTGGTATGGCATGTTACCTGTTGGTACTGCACACAGCCGCCACTGCAGTTCTGTCCACGCGGGTCAGTGGTCCAGTCCCGAGCACATGTCATGTCCATTTTACAGGCCTCGTACCTGCAACAGTGACTCACGTCATCACAAGGTGCGTTTCCATTACCCTTCAAATTGCGCAAATTAAAATTGCGAATTGAAAACGCCTAATGGAAACCCGTCAATTTCGCAAAAACTCCCATATATCAAAAAAAGTTTTTACGCTTGCATGAGGTGGTTTTTCTGGCAATTCGAAAAAGGAATATTTCGCAAAACTGCAATGGAAACGTTTTTTTTCTCGTATTTACAGGAGGTCACATGGAGTATGTAAAAAGTCATATGATCATTCTTCAATGTACTATAACCTCCAAGAAACACTTCATACGTTGCCGCTCTCAAGTATAAGGGGCTTTCCCTGCCATTAATGCTTAGACAATTTACACTGCACACGTCTGCGGTGCAGTGTGGCTCTGATAGGGCCACTGAAGCTGACTGCGGCCACTCTAGTCATGCTTGTGTTTATTGCAGCCACGCCATGCATGTTTCTGAAGTGGCTTTCTGTGCTGCATCTGTAAAAATACACGCATACACCTCCTTTGAATAAATATAGCCAAAATCCGTCAAAATACCACCAAAATTTGTTGCCATGACTTATCGCGAGAGGCAAAAGGTTACGTTTTAGTCGCATAACATCGGTTAATGGGATCGCCGTCATTTTGCAATACTTTTTTATCCACATTTATAAAATATCGCCAAAGTTTTGCGCAAATCTGTAATGGAAACTCGCCTACAGTCGTCTACATTACCAACTAAACTGATAATTGATGAAGAGCATTCTGATGCATTCAGCTCATTACTGTCAATCAGATCTGGTTATCATATAAGCTTATGACCATAAAATGAGGGGGCGTGGCCTCACCAATCTCTGCAGAAACTGTGACACAGAGGCACCGCCTTTAGGGAGGAGTCACGATGTGGGTGTGGCCAGCGAGCGGCATCAGGAGAACAGCGGTAAAAACAGGCGACGCGCTTCAGGAAGGACTCACAGCTACAGAGAGAGAGAAAGAATGGTAAACAATTTTCAGCTCATGTTGCCATACAGTTGACTTCTGAAAGTTGACAAAATTAGCGTTTTAGCTGATATATATTCAATATTTACAGCCTTTTTCAATACAATACAAACACCTTGAGGTGAACAATAATGAATATTTACACAAAACTTAACATAAGCAAATACCGCACCCAAACATAAGCAAAAGCCAACCAATCAACAAATAAAGAAATATGAATTAAAAATAAATAAACATGAATTAAAAATAAACAAATAACCAACTAATTAAATATAGGCCTATTAATAAGCATACATTAAAACAAATAAACAAAAATGGATTAAACAAAACCAAGTATCTAAATATATTAATGAACATACATTTAAATAAATAAGGATTGAAAATAAAGACATGAAATTAAAGAAATAATGTTATCATAAAAATAACCAAATAACTAAATATAAAACATAAAAATCAATCAATAAATGAGCAAACATGGATTAAAAATAACAAGCATGGACTAAATAACTAAAACAACTACCTAAATAAAAAAATAAAGATTCATGTAAACAAACAAACTTACTGGTTTAATAGGAAATATGTCAACATGTGAAAGAAAATTCTGTCTGCAAATTATTTCACGGACTGTTTAAAAAGCTTGTAAATCACCTTTTATACTA
Source organism: Onychostoma macrolepis (assembly GCF_012432095.1). Taxonomy (NCBI): domain Eukaryota; kingdom Metazoa; phylum Chordata; class Actinopteri; order Cypriniformes; family Cyprinidae; genus Onychostoma; species Onychostoma macrolepis. The sequence continues at coordinate 45,726,434 of NC_081157.1, read as the reverse complement.
ATAAATACAAACTGTTTTATTTAAGACAAATATGGATTAAACCGGCTGTTAAAGTCATTCAGTTTCTGTGATTAAATCAATCAATTTCCTTGCTTTGTTTAGGATTTATACCTCAGTATACATAATGATTCATGCTTTTTAATTATAATCAGCAGATGCTTACAGAGGGCTGAGGACACCACACTTATCCCAGTGAGAGCTGTCTACGCCGGACACAGAGCCGGACAGATCCTGGACATCCTTCTCTGAACAACACGAGTCTGGACAGAGACACAAGCATTCACAAACTGGGACAAAACTACAATCCATGGAGGCCCAATTCTACTGGGCTGTTTTAAAATGTGACACTAAATGAGCTGGTCTTGACTGTGTGTATGTAAGGTGACTGTGAAGTGCGCACACACTCTCCATGTAGAGCGAACACTGCTTCAGGTGAGGCTCTGGGCTGGGTGTGGCTTTGTGTCTCCCATCCTGCAGACACGCCCCCTCGTGACTCATCACAGCGGCGGCCAATAGACTCGTGAGGTGTGCGAGGCTGAGCAGAACTTTGAACATGCCCATTTTCACCTGCGTTTATTTTTCAGCTGCGAGAAATAATCCGGGAGCAGAAACACTTGAACTTCCATCAACAGACGTTAGGATGCTATATAACACTTCAGAATGTGTACATTCACATCATGAAACTTTGATCCATATTTGCATTTATATTCATAATGACTTACTCGTGAAATTGACTATAAAACTGAATTTAAGTAAACAGATCAGATGAGTTAAACACGGAGAGCTGAGGTTATTTGATGTGTTTATCTCTGTCTGAAATCCTCAAGCAATTTTAGAATTGAATTTCCATCATAATACTGTCATGATTTGGAATCAGTTCTAATGGAATCAAATGGGAGTCTTCCACAAATCACATAAATCCCGCTGGATAAACAGAATTTCTGAAAATATAGACAGAAAATTAATTTGTTTAGGATCTTATCCCATTGTCAGACGAGTCTTAGATTATAATAAGCATGAAAAAATCAAATCACATAAAATTCTGCTGGATAAACTGAAATTCTGAAAATATTAAGTGAAAAGTAAATAATTGTTTATTTAGCAGGATCTTATTTGATTTTTAGAGGAGTTTTGTTATTCTTCCTTAGGAGCTTTGATGTTCCTTCATTGATAATTAAAATAAAATAAAACAAAAAAATAAAAGCTACAATTAATGAATCTATCAGTCTATAATCACTGCGCATGAGTTTTAGTTTAGGTCCAGTTTAAATCTTGCTGTTTTGTTTGCTCAAGAAAAGACGTCACATCATGTACAGAAACTTTCAATTGAGTTTTAATCACTGTTACAGTAATGAAGAGGTTCAGTTCAACACATAAAGTTGAATGAATCCTAATAGACAGCATCATGATTATGAAAATGAAGTAATTTCAGTCTTCCTGTGCTGCTCATATTAATGTGCTTAACTGTGTCACACAGTCCTGCCTAAGAGGATGACAGTCACATCGATTTACTCCACTACACACAACAAACACCTTAAGTCAGAACTGGCTCTTCTAATGCACAAAATGACTGTTTGTATGTCCATAAAACTGCTTCATACCTGATATTGGAGGCGTGCAGCGGCTTCTGTGAACGTCGGATGCTCTCGCTCTGATCCACACTCTTTTCCCGGAGCTGTAGACGAAGGACATCTCGATGACAACGCCCCTCCCTCTCTCTCTCTCTCTCTCTCTCACACACACACACAAACACACACATTTGTCATCAGTTTGATCTAGTAAGTGCAGTTATCAAAGAACCACAATAAAATCAATAACAGCCTAATATAAAAAGAATCAAAACATAGATACCTTGATAATGCTTTCTAATAATAGCAATTACAGAGGCTTTATTTCATTTGACCTCGTTTCTAAATGCATCTCATTATGTGCTACTGAGTCACTGCACCTGCTGTCTGTGTTTTCTGACATTTTATCTTCCCAAAAACATGTCCCGGTACAGTTGATGACAGTTACTGGAGGTGAATCTCGGGGGAATTAGGATAATCTGGGACGGCGGGTAAATTGGGACGCATAAGCTTCTTGTCCCATTACAAGAATGTCAACATGAACATATTCTAGCTGGTTTAAAGTCGTATTCGTTTATCTAAACTGTTGGAATAAATTGCAAAAATGCATAAAATGTACAATTATGCACAGAAAAATGAAATGAATATTGCTTTCCTGAAATACTACTCAAAGTTCACAAAAATAATAATGAATTATACATTGAAAGGTTATAACATTAAAAATAAAACCATGAAAATTTAGTAATTTGGAATAAAACAAAATAAAAATATTTAAATTGGTGTAGAAATCATTTTCACTTTGAAATTGCTAGTAAATTTCACAAACAATTACAAATAAACAGCAACTTTTCAAACCAAAATTCTGAAGTAGAAAAATTCTAAATATTAAAAGGAAACTATGATAATATCTCACTTATGGTAAAATCACACTGGTAACATAATGCGGATGTAAAAGTGTCTAAAATCTCTAAATGGCCAAAGCCAGTTAATCTGTTTGTCTGATATATTTGGTTGAAAATGACATATTTATAATACTAAAAAGAGCCATTTGCAGTAAACAGATACTAATCGTGAGAGATGGTATTTTCTCTCAGCAGACGCTGAAGGCTTGTTTTGCTGGTTATTCCGTCTCTAATCTTCCTTCTGGAATAATCCCACCTCCATGCGCTGCTTTAAGACGTTTTTGGCCCCAAACACTGTGCCCTAGTTAGAGAGCTGAGAGGATGAAACACACACAGAGCTGCAGGACGTCTCTGAATGCCATTTGAATGGGTTACTGGCGCAAGTCATGTATGTTTTCGCTCATGTCATCAGCTGTTTTATGCATTCGAGGCCTGTCAGAGCGATTCATGATGATACAGACGGTTTCATAAGCAGGGGCCGCGGGTCTCCGGTCACTCGAGTGTTTTATTTTGGGTCTGAGGACAGCAGACAGAAGCTATTAGCCTTTGGTCATCTGAGCTGGAATAATAATCCTTTGTGTCAAAGCTATTCATGGATGAGCTGTTGTGTTCGTTTGGAGAGGTCACTCACATTACCACGACAGGACCGCCGCTAATTGCACCGCATTCGTTCCACCATTCAGAGCTGGTTCCTCTCGGACAGACCGATTAGATGGGGTTTTCACTGAGGCCGCCGTATCTTGCCGAAAATACCTCAGATACATATGGCCCATAATGTGTCAATATCAATCACAAAAACTAAAAGTACTGCTACCATGCTGCATGGTACTGCTAATACTATGGTATTTTTACAGTGCCTTCGATTATCATCATATAGGCTACTCTTTAAATACATAAATGGCATATGAACACGGTAGGCCTAATCATTTAGACAGTATTAAGATACATTTGTTACCATCTGACTGTAACATGGTAGACCTATTACGCAAAAATATTTTTGTGTCTTACCAAATTCATAAGAACAACGCAACACATTACAAACAATATATAGCACAAAAAAGATACAAATAGCCTACTACAGAAATGGAATAATTAGGCCTAAATTTACCGTTTTTTTGAACTGCTTACACACAAAATCTTTACTCGTCACACAATTTCTGAGACCTGACACTCAAACACCAGAGGCACACCCCAAATCATACTAATACACCATACTCAGTTTTCAATTGCATAAAACAATAAAACACAACAAACAGTTCTCTATGAAACACACAAAAATCTAGCAGGAATTAAATATTATGGCAAAGGTGTTGGCAAATGCTTGCTTTTGAGATGTGTTTGTGATATTTTGAATGCAGTGCTTCATTTTGCAAGAGATGTGCGGTATTTTGCATTTTGTGCGTGCAATTCCTGGATTTGTGTGTAAGTTTTGAAAGAAAGAGGCAAAGTTTTGAAAATGTGTGTTGAAAAAAACTGTAAAATAAAACACTATATGAATAAAAATATATAATGATTCTTATTAAAGCTACAAAAGTACGGTCAAGAGAGGCGAGTAATCTATTATCATTTAGTTTTTCGTTAAGGACAGACAGACCGACAGACTATATTTTATAGTATTTGTTTTATAGTATTTCGACCGTATTTAGGAGGTGGCTAATTCGTACGACCTCACTCGATTTGTCTAAACCCCAGTGACATGTAGGTTTAGGGGCGGGGTTAAGTGTAGGTCATACAAATAGGCAACTCGTAAAAAAATACGTACGATTTAGCAAAAATCGTATGAATTTGTACGAGTGAGGTCACCTCTTAAAATATTTACGAATTGCCGTGAGATCGGGCTGGACAGACACAGGTGAATTAGGCTACTGTCACTTTAAGAACTAATGCGGATCCAATATTTTGATCCAATTTTCTCCCAAATATTTACATTTACTTAAGACTTAACTGACTGTTTACATGAATACTCACCAAGATGAGCATTTAGACATAAATTAATGTGTATTTGATCGTTCAAGCTGTGTAACAGGCTTTCTGTGCGCGCTCTTCGGCTGTGCTTCAGTCAGCGCGAGAACAGCCCTTTTTTCGCGGTTTATTTCTCTTAATAAGTCTGGCGCTTCATTTTCTTGTTCATGCATGTTTGCTTAATCACACTCATCTGTAAATAACTTTAAGTTGAATGATATTGTAATTATTGTGCGTTTAAATGATGAATTGTTAAATGCTATATTGTTTGTTTTGTGTCATGTTCCTCGATGGTGAATCAGGAAAAGCTGGACGGACTATTTTCTGGACAATCTTATTATGCCGCTCAAAAAAAAAAAGTAAAAACTGTGTGGCCGTGCTAATATAAAACATAATAAAGATACAAATATAGATGTAATGTAACTCAGATGTGTTCTTCTTCTTATTATTATTATCCTATTGGAGTTATAGGCTGCTACAGAAATCTTAATGGTCAACTTGTGCCTGGCTGTCAATCACAGCGGATATCACAGAAATGAATGAGAATGCCTTATAAAATCGACTGCAATTTTGTAATTGTATTTAATAGCAAACAGGTTGAAGATTAGCACACAATAAACAAATAATTTCCTTACAAGAGTAGATTAGGCTAATTCAGCACAGGTTAGCATGAAGCCTCTCCTTCAGAATGCTGTATTATGCTGATTTATTTTATTTTGTTTTATTTTTTTGGAGAGGGTCTCATGGCTCTGATGCTCATCCACCATCTAAAATGGATGTTTGTGCATAGAGTTTCTTCACTTCATCAGGTTAATACACATGCCTGTTTTTCCTCATTATTAGAGCGCCCTCTGCTGGCAGACTTCAGACATTCAGCTGTAGCGCTCCATAGATGTGTATATAGCAGCTCTCCATCTAGTGGTGGGCACAGGCAGTGCAGCACAGCATATCAGGTCGCTCAAGGGCATTCATGATTATTTCTCCTAACCTGTTGAATGACAGTTAGGGGATCAGAATTAAAAGTGTCTCTCTCTGTGGAATAAAAGGCCAAACCTTTTACACTTTTAAATATTAAAGTATTAAAACAAAGAAATCATGTGTCTTGTTGCTGTTACTTTACTAAGTGATCAGACGCACATTTTATTTTATATTTCTGCAAATATGTGCTTAAAACCACCCAGAACTCCCTAAAAATTTGTCATTATCACTGCATTTATGGTGTGGACCTCTCTATTCTCATAGAATTAGTCCATTATGGTGCTTATTGTGGACAGGCCTTGGCGGTGAGTTTTGCACATGTAAATACCACTTGGATTTACTTAAAAGGAAAATCTAGTTATTAAATTAATTTTTATTCTGAAGGTATCTGCACTGTTGAAAAAAAAATGGTCTGCTCATGTAGCATGTAAGTGAATCACAATATTAGTTATTAAATTACTTCTGAATTCAACAGAATGTTTGCTTATGTGAAGGTCTGTCATTCATGTGAAATTATATTAGATGTTCTCTGAAGTGCATGAATAATAAAGCAAAGCCAATCAAGCTTCTTTACACAACGTATTAAAACATTTTAATGAATTCTGTACATTGCAATGAACAAATGACATTTGATTTTTATAAAATTGTCTGTGTATCCCAGTGCTTCACTATTGGAATAAAACAAACACTAGCTAAATAAAAAATGGAGTTATCTTTAAATTCAAATTTCAGTAAAAAGGCCTATAAAATCTGCTCCCATAGGCCTCATTTTGGTTTGTTTTCTAGAGTCTTGAGATGAACCGATACTCGATACTCCTCTCGAGGACTCATATAACAGCTGATGCAGACAATCATGTCAATTTCTCTGTTCTTGGCTTCATTGTTCAGCAGGATCACAGTGAAAAATATCTCTTCAAAGTTTGCAAAGATGTATTGACCTGAGACCTTGAGGACAAAGTGTGGTGAACTCTTCAATGCAGAAAGTCTCTCCAAGGTGCATGTCTGTATCAAATAACAGCAGTGTTTGATGAGGCACTCTGCGTCAGTGTTCAGATGTTTTCAATCTCTCCTCCAGGATCTTTTTGCCGCAGTTCATGGCCAGAGTTGCAACAGCGTACGAGGACAGAATCACAATGGTGCTCCCGACGAAATGAGAGGAGGCTCCTCTCGGCGTCAAACGTACTGGTCTGCGGGGGTGAACCGCGTCTGAGACGCTCACCGTTTGGCTGATGGGCTCCATGTCTGCTCAGGTAGAGACGAGAAGTCTTTGAGCGCAGCTGACGGTCGTGATCAATGCATGGACGCTTGAGCAGGCCTCTTTATAAGAGCCACGACTGACTCTCGAGACACGTCAGATCCTGAACACCAGATTGCGTCAATAGGATGAGAAATAGATACCCATGCCTGAGGTCAGGTAGACGCGAGGTGCTTAATGCTTTAAGCTCATTAGAAACGGGAAAAGAAGCACGTAGGTAAACAGCTCTGACATCAGAAGTGTGAATCTATTTACTCTTGTAGTTGTTTATAACTCATCTGAGGTCAAGTCAAGTGACACAGAAAGAAAATAGAGCTCACAACTGCAAGGTCATGGGTTCGATTCCCAAGAAATACATAAATGTGAATAAAATATAAATATTTTCTCCTGATGATTATTTTATGTGCTGCAGTTTAGTTGTTATGGTACATTATAGAAGGAAGATAAAGGGAAATGAGTCACAGTTTAATGAGCTAATCCAACGTCAAATTGGCATCAAATACTGATTAACCCGATTTTCATTCTCAACCAATATGCAACATCTGTCCGACATCAACCTGACGTTATATTGACGTCCTGTGCCTGCTGGGTTAGGTTACATCATATAATAAATTATAATGTGAATGTGCGTCTCAGAACAGTGATGTTGTCCTGAGGTCACCAGAGGTCATGTCTTGGTGTCACATTAACAGCTCAGATCTGTTAAACAGCAGGTGTAGCGTGTCTTTCTCAGGTTCATACACACCTCAGTCGTGTCCTGAAGGATTATTTGGACTGTCTGAACGCTGTGGTCACTTTGACATTCAATGCCACCTGTTACAGCATCTGTTAATCAGAGACAAACACACAACAAACAGATCACAGCGAGGCAGATCCTTCAGGACTGCTGTTACTACTGAACAGATTTAGTGCTGTTTGTTAACTCAGTCATCAGTAGTACTAGTGCTCATATCTAATGCCAAAGATATAAATTAAATGATTCTTTCTGTATGTGTAGGACATACTAATGATAAATCAATGCTAATCTCAGATCACATTGCTAAAACTTCCCGGTCCTGCAGATTTGCTTTATACAACATTAGGAAGATCAGGCCCTTTATTTCGGAACATGCAACACAACTCCTTGTTCAAGCTCTTGTTCTGTCCAGGCTGGACTATTGCAATGCTCTCTTTGCAATGCTTTCTTCCAGCAAATTCCATCAAACCTCTACAATTAATCCAAAATGCCGCTGCAAGATTAATCTTTAATGAGCCGAAAAGAACGCACGTCACACCTCTGTTCATCAGTTTGCACTGGCTACCAATAACTGCTCGCATTAAATTCAAGGCATTAATATTTGCCTAAAACTACCTCTGGCTCTGCACCCCTTTACCTAAATTCAGTACTTCAGACTTATGTGCCCTCTAGAAGCTTGCATTCTGCAAGTGAACGACACATTGTGCCATCCCAAAGAGGCACAAAATCACTTTCACAGACTTTTTCATTAACTGTTCCCACCTGGTGGAATGACCTGCCCAACTCAATCCAAGCAGCTGAATCCTTAGCCATCTTCAAGAAACGGCTAAAAACACATCTCTTCCATCTTTGTTTGACCCTCTAACTCTAGCACTCTCTATTCTAATTCTATTTTATCTGTCTTCTTTGTATTAAAAAACAAAACAAAAATTGCATTTATTCTCTAACTGCTAGCCTTTCTTGAAAAACTAACACTAGCTTTCTTTTTTTTTTCTATTCTATCTACTTGTTTCTTTAAAAACAAACAAAAACAAACAAAAAACACTAGGTTTCTTTTTTCTATATTCTATCTTGTTTTCTTAAAAAAAAAAAAAAAAACTCTGACTCTGACCTTCACAGCACTTGCATATTGTTGCTCTTTTGTTGGTTTTGATTGCTTCTATGGTCCTCATTTGTGAGTCGCTTTGAATAAAAGCGTCTGCTAAATGACTAAATGTAAATGTCAAATGTAATCTGCATTATACTGTATAACTGTAGTGATTTTTTAGTTTTTATTTTATAAAAGAAGATACTATATAGGTCTAATTTAAAAAAAAAAAAAAAAAAGTGTGAGTTTAGACCAAATTATCTGAGTTGTCTTTCAAAATGTCTTTTTAAATATCACAGCAGGATCATGTGGGTCTGTCCCGTGTTCATCCCTGTAGAGAAGCATTCATTCATTTGACCTGCTGCAGATAATCAGTCCGTCTGTGGCTCTGAATTAAACTGATCTTCTCGTTCTCATTCTGCAGGCCAAGCTGCTTTGCTGCCTGACCAGACGGACCACACACACGTAAACACACACACGGTGTAAAAATAAGATCCCTACTGGGTTTCTGTTGCTGTAACATCTTTTATTTTAAAATAAATTATTTAGACTTGGGTTTTCTGGGACACAGCTACACTTTGGCCGTCACCAGAATTTAAAAAATCTATTTAAATTCAAGGCAGATTTTGATAAATCTTCTTCATGATACAGTTTTAAAATAGTAACTACTCTGACAGATTAATACTGATGGTTTATTGGTGAAGTTCATGAAGAAAAGTCATATATTTTGAATAAATATATTGAATAATATATAATTGTTATGTGTTATTCTTTAAAAATAATATTAAATAATATCCACCTTATTTTGCAACGCATAAATATGATATTTTCCATGAAAAAGTGCAATAAACATTATTTGCACAACAAACCAGTGATTATGATTATGATAATACATAATACGACAACTATCAGTTTGCAATATCAAGCAGCATAACGAGGTTGAAATAGAACCCACATGACATACATCATGGTTTCTGTGAGATGCACCGTTAAATGATTTAGATTTATCAAATTCATAAGTTAGTAAATAAAACACAAAGTGTGTCAAACCATATACAGGGATGTAAAATACTGCATTGCATTTTACTTGATTACTGTACTTTTTTCTCCTTACAAATTTATTTAAACTTAAGAAGTACAATTTTTTTCCCCTTTTTTATTTGATCTTATGCACATTAACTATGGTGAACAGAAACTCAAAAGTGCTTTTGACATGCAAGAACCAATGCGATTTGTTTTCATGTATCAAGCACACAGCTTCAGTTATAACTTTAATCATGCAGCTAAATTTCTGGCATCAAAAGTTAGTCAGTTTATTCATTATTTTTGTCTAAAAAAAACAATTAAAAGATTAATTATTGTTGCAGACAGGGGCGTTGAAGAGACAACACAAAAAGTGACCTTTCAAAAAGTTAATGTTGATTTAATTTTTCTCATTAATTCAAAACAAGTTCTGACCTTTCTGGCCTCTGCATCACATCTGGCTCTTTAAAGGGAGAGTCCACCCAAAAATGAAAATTCTCTCCTGATTTACTCACACTCATGCCGTCCCATATGTTTGCTTTCCATATTTTTAGTCCACACAAAGCGAACACAACGGTCAAGTTTAGTATTAGTATATTAGTATTTTTCTTACATATTTTGCTTAAGAAGACATTTAACCAAACCTGTCTGTCTGACAAAACATTTTATTAAGTTTATTTTTAAGCAATTTCACTTTGCATTGAGAAGATGACTCAACATTATGAATCAATTTTTTTTGGTTAGGTACTTTTTTTAAAAAACTCAAGTAGCCTGCAGGTTAAACTTGTGCTTTTTTTACTTTTACTCAAGTCAGGGGCGGACTTAAACAAAAAGCGAGGTAAGCGGCTGCTTAAGGCCCCGGGGAATCAGGGGGCCCCTTCTGATATTGGCGAAACATATTTGGCAAACGCTCCAGTGGAGAGCATCAAATGTTCACTTCCCACTCAAAACGCTGTGTTTTTGTTAAGTGCTGAGTTCGGCATGCTCGTGAATCTTCTCATTACAATAACGTGCAGATCCGATGAAAATAAGAGATTCGTTGTGCAGTGCAGAGAGCTTTATTAACTGAACGTTGTGAGATTGCAGCTTTTGGTGATTATAGAGGGAGCGCTCTTTGTGCACTTTCTAGGCATAATCCTCAGAATGTCTCAGAATGGATATATTAGCATCAGAGAAGAAAGAATCGTGTTTCTTGTCATGATTTTATTTGTCTTGATGTTACAAAATGACTCTCTTGAGTGCTTTTCCTAGGCGTGCCGGTGCAAACTGCATCTGTGCACTCATACAAATGCACAAATGTGATGACTGGAGATTTTCCCACAATAATAAATTATATTTTTGGTTTGTTTCTCAGCAAACCCTAACGCATAAGAACACTTGGAATACGGAACGAGGAGCATGGGATAATTTTACGACATTTGAAACCTTTTTGTAAAAATAAGTTTACAATTCACTAAAAGGACAAGTGCAAGTATTGTTTTTAATAATGTCTTCTTTTGTGATCCGAAATATAAGGTAGCCTAATATGGCTTTAGAACAGCATCAGGTTGACTAATTATTTACTTAAGTTGTGAAGGGGTAAATAAACTATAAGCTATGAGAGAGAGAGAGCAAAATAAGGGTTTAGGCATAAAAGAGCATGTTATTGTGTAGGGGCCCCATATCTGGAATTTGCTTAGGGCCCCCGAATCACTAAGTCCACCCCTTTTTGCTAGATACTTGTAGTTTTAAATGAGTAAAAATTTAATTGAGCATCTGTACATTTCAGTGCTTTTACACCCATGAAAATCAGAGGGTCAGAATCGTGTCTACTCTGACCAGAAGAGGGCAGAAGTATCCCGTGACGCTCGCGACCGCTGGGCTTTGAGCAGCCTGACAGCTGAGCCGCTGTTCCAGCCAATCACAGAGCGGGAAGAACGGTCGCCGTTCCCATAGGAACAGAGGAAACCGGGACAAATTGGAAGAGCAGCGTAATAAATGAACTTATTTTAATCTGTCTCTGTTTCTCTTCACACACTCGCGTGATGCGCTCAGAGTCTCGTCAGTTTTCCACTTTCCGCTTTGTCAAATTTAACGCATCCTTATACTGTTTATATTGTTATACTGTTAACTGTTTCCATCCGGAAAGGGAGCAGCGTCATACATATAGAGGGCAGAGCGTCGCGTTATTTAAAGGAGACGTTCACGCGTAAATGAGTTATAAAAGAACAAGTAGATGCATTCTGATTACTTTTATGTCACACTGGTGAGGCTTTTATAGGCCTATGTAGTTCGGGGTAACAAACAATGTTCCCTCTAATTTATTTTGTTGCTGAGCAAAACTTTTCTCTCTTGGGTGGACATTTCGGTCACCTGAGCAAAAACATTCTTTATACCTTGAACAGCACACACACAAACAATTGTGTAACTTTTAACTTTAATGTGCTATTTATATTTGATTTGACCCTTGATGTAACTAAATGATGTAGGCTACATTTTAGGTTACCTGAGAAAACATTTTTTACAGTATAATACGCCGCCGTTCAAAAGTTTGGGATCAGTAAAGTTTTTTAAAGAAGTGTCTTATGCTCATCAAGGCTGTAGCCTATCTATTTGATAAAAAAATACTGAATATTATTTCACAAAATAATATTGTGAAATATTGCAATTTAAAATAAACATTTTCTATTTTAAAATACTTTAAAATATAATTAATTCCTGTGAAGCAAAGCTGAATTTTCAGCATCATTCCTTCAGAAATCATTCTGATATGTTGATTTTTAATCAATGTTGGAAACAATTGTAGTACAAAATATTTTTTGGGACCTGTGATATTTAAAAAATAAAAATGAAATAAAAGTTAAAAAGAACAGTGTTAATTCAAAATAGAGATTTTGTGTTACAATATACTCTATTCAAAAGTTTGGGGTCAGAATTTCTTAATATCTTTAATTTTTAAAGATACTATTAAAAATGTTTAAAGAAAGTTAAAGAAACTTTATTCAGCAAGGATGTGTTAAATGGATAAAATTGATTGTAAATACTTATTTTATTAGAAAATATGTCTATTTTGAATAAATGCTGTTCTTTTTAACTTCTTATTAATCAAAGAATCAAAGAAAAAAGCAACACAGGTTCCAAAAAAAAAAAAAAAAATTAAGCAGCACAACAGCATATTAGATCAGCAACACTGATAATAATTCAGCATATCAGAATGATTTCTGAAGGATCATGGGACTCTGATGACTGGAGTAATGATGCTGAAAATTCAGCTTTGATCACAGGAATAAATTAAATTTTAAAGTATAGGTATTAAAATAGGAAACCAATATTATAAATTGCAATAATATTTCACAATATCACTGTTTTTTCTGTATTTTTGAAATAAATACAGTCTTGATGAGCAAGAGACTCCATTAAAAATCAAGATCAATTCATTTTTAGGTTTATAATATAGGCTTAACATAATATAACATCAAAACAAACTATTTAAACTGATAGAATAGAAAACAAACTGAAGTTAAATATATTAAAAATAAAGTGAACATATGAATTCTTCTGTCTAAACATCCCTATGAAGTAGTTTGCACAATACACCTGTGTGTGACTGTAGCTAAATGTGTCGGAGTTTTGTTACCGTTCTGTGCCCATCCTCCGCTATTTCCAGCAATTAATCAAGTATAGTTCCGTTTTGCTCTTATTTGGTATTTCCTGTTCTCATTAGTTAGTCATCGTTATTCCACGCATTAGTTTTTATTTTGTTAATCAGCCTGTGTATATTAGTTCCTGTTTGTCCCTTGGATCTCTGTCCTGTCTAATGTAATTTTAAGTGGTTGTGTTGATTGAGTTTCCCGTGTGGATTCATTAAAGACTTTATTTGTTTGATCTCGACCTCCTTCGTATTCCTTTGAGCTTTTGGCTCCAGCAACCCGTGACAGAAGGACATTTGTGCCACTGCAAGCTGGGCCTCTCCACACACATTTGTCAAACACTACCGGCTTGATGTTACCCACACCCTGGGTAACAGCTTACTCTGTTTTGGTGTGGGCTCTTTGTAGCCTTGTGCCCTTAGACCCTTTACACCTTTTTAAGCCTGGGTTATCCAGCCCAGCTTATTCATCTCATTAAGCAGGTCATCTGTACCCTCCCCTGCCACATTATTATATTTTTATATGTATGTATATGTCAATATATTCATATGTAGATTTCTATAATATATGCCTTTGGCATTATGTGTTGTCAGGTTTTGTATGCATGTTACCACATGTCATTTCTTACATGGCCGGTATTGCATACTCACTTTGTGTGGGGTCAGGTTCGTAACCCCGGTTCTCTGAAACATCGAGTGGAGAGATCCACCAAGTTTGCCCTGCTTGCTGCACGATAAGCGAATATGCTCACTGAGGAAAGGTAGCGTGTGCGGGGGCTATATGCGCTCGGTTAAGGGGCGGCCCCTTACCTGCCATTGGGCACGCGCTCCTGTCTGTCAAGCCAGGCTTGGTGCAATTGGATGCTTCTGCAGAGGTCAGGCACGGATGCCCTTCCTATAGGTGGATCTCTCCACTCGATGTTTCAGAGAACCGGGGTTACCAACAGTAACCTATTGTTTTTTTTATTATGTCTGTATAGGTTTTTATTAAGTTTTAGTTTTTACTTAATTTGAGTTATTTTAGTACTTAAATGTATATATATGTATATATATATGTGTGTGTATATGTGTGTGGTTGTACATACACATATGTAGTTTTTTGGTGTTTGGCTTAGTGTTATGTTAGAATCATTATTATACTCATACCTTTTGTTCTTTAAATGTTTGAATAGTTTTTAGCTTTATTTTTTGTTTTCATTTAAATGTTAAGTTTTGAAATTTTGCTGTATGCATTTGTCATTTTTATTTAATTTCTTTCTTTCTTTCTTTCTTTTTTAAATATGTGTATATATAGTATTTATAAAGTTTGTTGCTTTTAGTTTTGGATCTGTTTTAGGTGTTTTAATATTACAATTGATTGCTTCTGTTGTCCTCATTTGAAAGTTGCTTTGGATAAAAGCGTCTGCTAAATGACTAAATATAATATATTAAACATTATAATATAATATATATATACTAATACTAATACTAATAATATAATATCTACACTAAATCGCAGGTGTTTGCTCAGTTTGGGCCTCTGAATAAAACTGGGCTGTTTATCTGTCTTCCATATTCTCACTATATCATACAATATGAGCCATAAAAACCTTAAGAATCAAATACATTACTCAACAAAAATCTCATATGCACTTTAATTTTTTATTTTTTATTTTTATTTGGTCTAAAGGTTCAATAAACTCTTCCAAAAAAAAAAATCGGAGTATTATTTCATATGTCAGTCTTTACAGGGTTAAACGTTATTGTCATCTGAAATATGACGCTAATCATAATCATTCAGTTCTGTTATGTATAGACTCATAGGGGAGCACTGATTCATTGTGCATCACAAAGCAATGTTTGTCACTGAATACGTAATGAATGATGTCCATCTGCCGGGTATTTCTGGACTGAGTCTTGCTCATGAATCAACAGCTTATGTGTGTGTTTGGAGTAGATCCTCCTCCGGCCTGTGTCTCTGGCAGAAAGTCTGAAGGATTCTATTCGTCTGCGCTCAAATAAATCTTCCATTGAACTTCAAGACGTCAACGTGAGCATCACAGAAAATCCATGTCACATATTCATGACAGCAGTTTACAATGTAAAACTACAAATGCACATACACAATTAAAGCACTGAATATACAACACACAAATCATCAATATGTTCTCTTCTTTTTTACTAAGATATATTGTTAGATTTAAATATTAGAAAATGATAATAAGATGAGAAAAATACACTTCAATTCAAGATATAGCCTTAGATTAAAAAAAAAAAAAAGTATAAATTTTTCTTTGTAAGTAAATTTGATCCTTTTGGTTTAATTGGTATAATTGTGGTGTAATTTATCATGTTAACTATGAACATGTTTTACTGTTTCACAAATGTTTTCAAAATTACATCTATTGTTTTAGCATCTCAAACCCAACAAACTTCATTTTTGTGTTGAAAATGTGTGCTTGTGCTGACACTTTGATGTTTTTGTTTTACAGTCTGATGACATTTAAGCAGTCAGGTATGTTTTGTGGTGAATGTGAGCGCTGAGTGACAGTGAAGTTCATTGGTCTGATGATCAGCACCATGGACAGAGACTCAACAATGCTTCAGTAGAAATATGAAAAGCTACAACAGCTCACTGGGGCTTCTGCTTGTTTGCAAAACCCACAAATGTAGCACTGCTAATGAAAACAGGCGGATTATAACCAACCATCCAAAACTAGAGTTTTGAAACTGTTTTAGCACATTGTTTTGCTGGTTTCGAAGCATGAACCTCAATGAATATAAAAGCATTTGCCATCAGAACTAAATACTCACAATATATATTTTTAAAACAACTCTGAAATATCAGATGCAGTTTTGCTTTACATACTTGAAACAGTTTTATTGGAAAACAAGGTGAAAATACTGATCAAGTGTAGCTTTTCTATATACAACTAACCTATGCTCATCTTCTATATCTCACAATATACTGTAACAGAAATACAGTGAGTCATTACAGACCGACTGTGAGTCAATCATGACATACTGATGACACATTGATGAGTCTCTCTTTGATGCTAAATAGCATCTCAAAAGTTTAACAGTCAGAACAAAACAGCCGACATCTTTTCAAAGCTCTTACATCTGTTTCTATGTCGGACACTCCCACAGGACCCTGATTTGTACAGTTGGATGTTTTGTAGAAGAACAGATGCTCCACACACCATCTGTTATTAAAGCAATATTTCCCTGTATCCAAACAAATAATGCCACTGTAAATATACAGTGTACTATTACTATAGTACATATGAATGAGTATTTGCTGAAAATGTCCTCACCTTCAAGCCATCCAAGATGTAGATGAGTTTGTTTCTTCATCAGATTTGGAGAAATGCAGCAATGCATCAGTTACTCACCAATGAATCATCTGCAGTGAATGGGTGCCGTCAGAATGAGAGTCCAAACAGCTGATAAAAACATCACAATAATCCACAAGTAACTCCAGTCCATCAGTTAATGCCTATGAAGAGAAAAGATGCATGTTTATAAGAAACAAATCCAAACAAAAACCCATTTTAAACTTCAAAACACTGCTTTTAGGCTAATACGAGTCCATAATATTGCTTTCTCTAGTAAATCAGGAGAGAAATCTGCACAGATCAAGCACTGTTTGCAAGCAAAAACAGTCCAAAACAAATATGTTTGTGGATTTTAATGTGACAGACAACAGAATATGGATTTTTCACTGGAGGAAGCATTATTATGGATTATGGACTCTGACGGCACCCATTCACTGCAGAGGATCCATTGGTAAGCAAGTGATGTAATGCTACATTTCTCCAAATCTGATGAAGAAACAAATCTACATCTTGGACGGCCTGAGGGTGAGTACATTTTCTGCAAATTTTCATTTTTGGGTGAACTATTCTTTTAAAACAAACACATGCTTCTCAATACACATGCTGCTAAAATTGTGGGGGTAGCATGTTAGCATGCTATTGTGACAATCTCGGCATGTGTGACAGAAATCTGTTTCTGTGTGCCATCCAGTGTGTTGTAAACAGCATCTGGGAGCACTGCTGTCTGGGATCAGTCGGATCAGGCCTGTCAAACTGATCCCAGCGCAGCGTTTGTCCGGTTGTCCTGTACGGATGAGTGCTGTCACCAGGGCGAGAGAACACTGTTGATGTGACTATATTTGACACTGTCTGTGAAATCCAGGCTAAAGTCTCAAAATCTAATTATGAGATATCAAGAATCAAAATTCAATTTCAATCATTAATTTCACTATGATTTCAATCTTTGACATGGCCTTACTCAGTCAATATTAAAGGTATCAAGGTTACATTTTCACAGAATGCTCTTTACATTATGAAGGATGATTTTATGTAGAAAACAGTAAATCACAAAAAAAAAAAAGACTTTAGCTGGGTTTTCACAGACACGGTCACATATGTTATGTAAAAACAGTGAGATTATGACCTAATCCTCCGCTGCTCAATATTACGCAATGATCCAACAGTGCCGTTCTCATCTGAGATTTAGCAAAGACTCAGACCTTTTCTATTTCTGTCATCATACT
This sequence comes from Onychostoma macrolepis, assembly GCF_012432095.1. Classification (NCBI taxonomy): domain Eukaryota; kingdom Metazoa; phylum Chordata; class Actinopteri; order Cypriniformes; family Cyprinidae; genus Onychostoma; species Onychostoma macrolepis. The sequence goes on along the minus strand of NC_081157.1, from coordinate 45,708,755 downwards.
CTTTTCATGCTCTTCTGTGTGATCAGGAGCTCATCAGGCCAAAGCAACAGTTTATCTAATTCTGTCCTGATCAAAGTCATCATGTGTAAATCATGTCAGAGATAAATCCATCAGTGAATGTGTCAAATCTATTGACCGCATTCTACATCTGAATGTCTGTGGGAGGGAAATATGACAGTTAACCCTGTGCAAACCTTTATTTATTTATTTATTTATTTATTTAAGTAGGCCTGTTATAGCTATAATGTTGGTCAGTTGTATATTTCTTTTTTTTCTTATTTTGCATATTTCTTTTTTATGTAAGAGAGACCCCATGCTTAAAAAAAACGAGTGATGCTTTAAAAATAAAAATAAACTAAACAAATAAATAAATACATCATTATAGCATTTGGTATGTAAGAAACATACTTTAAATAAATGCACATATAATTAAATATAGTGTTTGGACTATAAGAGACATACTTTAAAAATGAATGAATGAATAAATAAAGGTGTAATAGACACGTACTTAAAAAAAAAAAACAAAAATACCTTCCACTTATTTTAATATATATATATATATATATATCACAACGATGTGAAATCAGGCATATGAACAGAAAACAGATGTCCTCTGAACCGCTGGGTCACTGGAGGGCGTTGGGTTGTGTCTCAAAATCCAGTGAGCTGCCTATCTAGGAATGTAGGGACTGATAAGTGTGCGGTGGCCAAAAATGCTGCTGTTTTGTATCAAACAAATGATAAATGATGCTCACACTCATAAAATGCCCAAAACACCTCAAAATAACATGCGTAATGATAAATAATAATTTAAAAAGCGCCTCACACGGCAATAAAAAAACGTGCAGCTCGACGCAAAGCCCAGTGCAGCTCGCGAGGTCTCGAGACCACCGCAGCCGATGTGTTGATGTGAGGGAGGAGCGAGAGGAGGAGACAGTTAAACATCCCGGAGACAGAGAGGATGACATGAATGAACAACACCGAGAGAGAGAGAGAGAGAGAGAGAGAGAGAGGAGGGGGGGCGGGGGTGATGCTAAAAGGAGCGGACGCGCTCGAGGCGAGTCACTAGTGTTGATCTCGCGCACGGTCCTTTATGACGTCACGTCCAGCGCTCGGTCTTCTTCTGCGGGACGCTAGCGTCGCGACGCCTCTCCCAGTCTCTCCGACGCTCGGTATGAGCCGGATTACGGTGTCCCGGTGGATGCGAGCGCACTGAGCTCTTCTCCGCTGATCCGCGCAGCAGCAGCGTCTCCTCGACATGGACGACTCGGGAATAATCCGGCGCAGGCGGCTCCAGGTCAGACACGCACCCCTCCTGACACCCGCTCCGTGCCTCTGCACTGTACCTGTGGTCTCGGGCCACGGAGACTGGAGATACCGTAGTATTCTTTAGAGTACCTTGAATTAACATGGTGTTTTAATATGGTAAACATTCATTTCTATGGTACTTCATGGTATTACGATCTGATTGGACCACGTAAGGACAGTGTAACCGGTAGGGAGTGTGTAATACCATGGTAAATCATGGTAATCCTTCAGTATCATGCTATTAGTGTGTTTTTGTAAACATGTACTATAGTAAAACCATGTTGTCTGGACAAGTACCATAGTAATATTGTGGTTTTGGCTACGTATTGAGCATGGTAGTACATGGTATTTTAATATGGTAAATATTCATTACTATGGTACATATCAAAATACCATGGTGTTATGATCTGATTGGAGCACATAAGGGCAGTTTAACTAGTGGGGAGTGGTATTTTTGTGAAATACCATGGTAAATCATGGTGATCCTTCAGTACCATGCTATTAGTGTGTTTTTGTAAACATGTACTATAGTAAAACCGTGTTGTATGGACAAGTACTATAGTAATATTGTGGTTTTGGCTACGTATTGAGCATGGTATTTTAATATGGTAAATATTCATTACTATGGTACATATCAAAAATACCATGGTATTATGATCTGATTGGAGCACATAAGGGTAGTTTAACTAGTGGGGAGCGGTATTTTTGTGAAATACCATGGTAAATGGACATGGTAATCCTTCCGTACCATGCTATTAGCGTGCTTTTGTAAACATGTACTATAGTAAAACCGTGTTGTCTGGACAAGTACTATAGTAATATTGTGGTTTTGGCTACGTATTGAGCATGGTATTCTTTTAAGTACATGGTATTTTAATATGGAAAATATTCATTGCTATGGTGGTACATATCAAAAATACCATGATATTATGATCTGATTGGAGCACATAAGGGCAGTTTAACTAGTGGGGAGTGGTATTTTTGTGAAATACCATGGTAAATCATGGTAATCCTTCAGTACCATGCTATTAGTGTGTTTTTGTAAACATGTACTATAGTAAAACCGTGTTGTCTGGACAAGTACTATAGTAATATTGTCGTTTTGGCTACGTATTGAGCATGGTATTCTTTTAAGTACATGGTATTTTAATATGGAAAATATTCATTACTATGGTGGTACATATCAAAAATACCATGATATTATGATCTGATTGGAGCACATAAGGGCAGTTTAACTAGTGGGGAGTGGTATTTTTGTGAAATACCATGGTAAATCATGGTAATCCTTCAGTACCATGCTATTAGTGTGTTTTTGTAAACATGTACTATAGTAAAACCGTGTTGTCTGGACAAGTACTATAGTAATATTGTGTTTTTGCCGATGTATTGAGGTAGAACCATGGTATTCTTTGAAGTGCCTTGAAGTAACATGGTTTTTGAATATGGTAAACATTCAGCACTATCAAGAATACCATGGTATTGCTGCCTGATACTCCCATTACTACATAGGGACAGTGTAACCAGTGGGGAGTGGTATTCTTTGGAATACCATGGTAAATGAATGTGCTAATTGTTCAGTACTATGGTATTAATGTGTTTTTGAACATGGATTATAGTGATACCATGTCTTCTTGACATGTATTATAATGGTTTTTGTCCATTAATGGGGTAGCACCATGATATTCTTTGAATTACCTTGAAGTAATATAGTATATGAATATGGTAAACATAAAGTACTATGGTATAGATCCAAAATATCATGATATTACTACTGTTGTTCTTTGAATGGGCCAAATAAGGACAATCTAACCAATGAGGGGTGGTATTCTTTGGAGTACCATGGTAAATGAATACGTATCATTTCATGCAGTAGATTGGCATGTTTATCTGTACAGTATGCTGTAGTAATACCATGTTTTCTAGACATGTAACATGGTAATACTGTAGTTTTTGGCCGAATATACCTAAACAATCAGTACTAAGGTTTGTATCAAAAATACCATGGTATTGTTGCTCTCTGATATCTGGTCCACATACGAACATAGTAACCAACTGGAAATTGTATTCTTGTAATACTATGGTAAATGAAGGTGACAATTATTAATAGTAATACCATGTTTTTTGAACACTGGCAGTAACATAGTTTTCTTTGAAGTAGCATTTAAATACCACGGTATTTAAATGTGATTTTTCGTTTAGTTGCATTTTTACAGAATTTTTGCCATCTGAGGCTATATGTTTAAGGAGAAAATAACTTAGCCTCTTTCATGCTGAGCATCTCTGATCTGCGATGATGAGATATGTGCATGTGTGTGTGTGTTCAGTGGGGTTTATCAGAATCTACAGCTTTGTCGGGACAATTGTGTGTGTGTGTGTGTGTCGACATCAGAAACTGCTTCTGTATCTAGAGTTTCACAATGAGTTAAACGGTCTGATATGATATCTCTCACACACACACACACACACACACACACACAGAGTCATCAGTGGAGAGTCATTCATGAAGTCTCAGACATGATCAGAGAGAGAGACGGACCATCTGTGTGTTATCTGAGAGTACAGTGAATCCTGAAACCTGTCAAGAACTTGTTTTTTGTTTCCATTAAGATTTATTCTGTTCATTTTGCACATATTAACTTTATTATTTTAATGCAAAAAAATTTAATCTAAATGCAGAACAACAAATAGTTCCATCATGTACAATCATTTCACAGTTAAAATAATATATTGGCATCTTATTATTTTGCATTAATGAGAATTTGAGGTGAAATGAAAAAAGAAAAAGAATACATTGTATCAAAATATGAATATAACTAACATGCACATGCATTTTTAGACAATGCAAAGTGCAAACATTCTTCTTTCTGTAAACAGCCACATTTGGCCACAGAATCTGGGGTGAAATGTGTTTCATTGTCATGAAAACAATGTCACAATGCAAAAAACCCCTAATGCTCCTTAAAATAGAATTCGTTTATGCAAAATATAATTGCTTGGCATCTTGTTTAAATGTGTTTGAAACATGTGACATATTTTTCGCTTGGTGTGAAAATAATTGCCCTCAACGAATTTTCCTGTGTCCCTCGGGTCTGTCCCGTTCATCATGCACACATACACACACACTCATTAGTTAACACCCCTCCCCGCTCCGCTGCACTGTTGCTGCCATATGGTGCAACACACTGTCTCACAGGTCAAAGGTCACTCCCATCATGCAGCAGGGTGCTGCATACATATTAAGAGCTGATGCAGGAGGGTTTTAGGTGCATGCATGTGGCTCTAAATTAGACTTAAGTTAAATTTATTTTTATCATATTTGACATGCATTTGTCAATTTCGGAGCTCAACGGTGTTCGTCTTTGTAGTTGACCCTCAAAACTGGCGATTTTCGCTGTGACACAGACTCCAGCAGATTTCCGGAAGTCTGTTGTTTAATTACTGAAGGCGTCCGATGCATGTTTTCTCCTGACGTGCAGAGGCATTAGTAAAAACAGTTGGAGGAAATCCTGAAAATGAAGGCGCAGTGATAACTCAGGGGCTGTTTTGCAGACGCTGGCACAGGGACGCTCTTAAGTTAATGAGGCTCAGATTATGGGGTTGGCGCGGAAAATGATGGGTTTGCACCAAACGGCGGGCAGGAGGCCCAGATAGTGCCATTTCATTACCGCTCAGACTGCTTTTTCAGCCCGTCATCATTCAGACGGATCATCTTGAATTATAAATCGACGGTGATCAGACTCTATTCAGCCCGAATTAAAAAGAGAAATATAAAATGTAGAAGTAAGTATTTTTGGAAGAAAATATTGAAAACTGCTTATTGAAAACTCATCAGCTAGGGTTTAAATAACTAAAACAAAAACCATAAAAAAGCTTTTTTATTGGTATTTAAAAATACCATATGATACTCTACTTTATGATTGGACCACATAAAGACATTCTAACCAATGGTGACTGTTATTCTTTGGAAAACCACGGTAAATTTATATGGTAATCATTTAGTACCATGGTATTAGTGTGCTTTTAATGATAAGAATTACTACAGTAGTTAATAACAGCAGTTAGTTCATGTTCATAACTGATGTAGTTAACTAATGTTAACAAATTAAACTCTTGCCAGCATTTCTGGGCTACTTTACAAGGATATTCTTCATTAAATACAATTTCTTAAATACAACATTTTAAACTCTGTAACTTGAATTGAAATAAATATGATCATGTTGTGATTTACAGACGTATTTCTATAAATATTTTCATCAGACTTTGATAAATCTGCTGGTTAAGCACGGACACAATTCACACAAGGAGCAGAAAATGAACAGGATGTTTATAAGGAGCTAAACTTCTCATTGAGGGACTGACATGAAGTTAATTTTCAGATTTTTACCATCTTTTGACATGTTAAAATGAGTTCAAATTCACCCGTATGGGTTTTCCTGTTATGCTATTGTGATAATTTGCTATGACGTCCCGTCTGATGACTCATAACTGTAATATTTAAGAGCATCTCTGTGTCGAGTATGGCTGACGGAAGGAGTGAACGCTTCATTACCGCAGCTGAAGTGCTTTTGCTCGGCTGATCTCTGCTCAGAGTTTGGCAGCTTGTTCTTGATCGGCTCCATCTGTCCGCATGAGTTTACCGGGCTGCTCTTCTCCACGGGGTTTCTGGGAAGCTTTTACAGCATTTAAAGACGGAAACTCAATTACTGTCTAAAATTAAACACGTGAGTCACAATGAAACAAACAGACAGCGCGAGTGTCTTTCTTCAGAGAAACTAGAGATGATCTAGAAGATCATGGAAAACTCATTTAATAAACATAATAATGTTCCGCGAATTCATTGTTTTCATTGCCAGATGTTTTGGTATCATCATAAAACAGACTTATTCATCACATCAAACCTCAGTAAATTGAATTCAGTATCTTGAAAAAAATGTTTTTTATTGTGCAACGTTAATGAGAGAATATTTGCATAGTTTGATAAAATTGCACAATGAAAATGTAAGTTGTTCGTTTTACGCTACTTTTATGTCTTGAGTTTTATTTAATATGACTTAGATTAACTCTAAGAAAAGCTTCAGTGTTTTATATGAGTCAGAGAGTTACCTTTGCCTAGTTTTAGTATCATTCAGATACTGTCAGTGTGTATTAATATTTTATTTATTTTCATATTTTCTGCTTTCATTTTCATTTTAGTTAAAGTTTGAATCATTTTATTGTGTTTTAGTCATTTTTATTTGTGTCTGTATAGTTTTTGTTATTTTCAGTTTTTAGTTACACATCAAGGTTATAGTTGTCATAGTTAGTACATCAAGGTAAACTAAATGCTAATTAGAAATGTTGCCTTGGCAACTGACTGAAATAAAATAAGTTTAATTTTTAAAAGACTTTGTTTTATTTTATTTTAAGTTTTACTTATATTTTTTAAAAATGAATATGCTTTTACTTTTAGGTAGCTATAATAACCCCACAATGTAAAAAAAAACCGGTAGCAACATTTTAGGTTTTATGGTTTTAACTTCAATTTACAGTTAAATACCGTAATTTCATTAACTGATATAATGTTACTTGAAGTACTGAAATCTGTTTTGTAGAGCCTGTCCTCCAACAAAAAACGACCCTATAGGTCGTTTGTGCAAGCCCTTATTACGACCTATATTTACGTTTTAAAGTGCCCTCTAGCGCGCGTAAAAATAATGACAGTCTCGTGTTGCGTCTGTCGTCATGAAATGACGTATGACTGTCATTACCAATCAAAATGCATGTTTATTTAAATGCAATATGTGGACTTTTTACACCGATCTCACAGTATTCGTACATATTTTACTAGGTGGCTAATTCGTACGAATGACCACACCTAACCCTACCCCTAAACCTACCCCTTACAGGAATCATGCAAAATCATGATTTTTAGTGCACATTTTATGAGCGTGTGCATTCTCTGGGATCGAACCCATGATCGCATGATCACGTAATTACATATCGTCATATAACGCAATGCTCTACCAACCGAGCTACACAAAACCCGAACTGTGACGCAGATAAAAGAGTACAAAACATTAATATGAAAATATCCTGTTGCCGATAGGGGCGCAATTGTAGCATACTCTCTGATGGGTCGTATTTCAGGGATTTGGACAAACGACCTATACGGGCGTATACGGGTTGGAGGACAGGTTGGTTTTGTACCTTTGAAATACACTGATAACCACCAAATGCAGGTGGTGATGAGAAAGTCACATGATGATAACATATATAGAAGGTGCACAGTGTCATTCACACAAACATTAAACACCATCATGGTGAGACTGAAATTAAACTGAAATATACAATAAACATTAATTTAACAACATTAGATGTAACATACAACCCTGATAAACATAACTGATAAGAAAAAACTAAGAAGAAACCTAGTTATTTCAAAGAAAAACAAAAAGAAAAACAAAAAATGCAACGCAGGGAATTCTGGGAACGTCAATTTACGGTTTTTCCCTGTAAATTTTACATTCTTTTTCACTTCCAAAAGCAGTATTTCACCGTAAAATTGTCTGAAATGTCTATTACAGTTTTTCACCGTATATATTAGGGGAAATTACCGTTAACCATTTAACAGGTTTTTACTGTAGCTTTAGGTACAGTTTTTTACCTTTAAAATCACGGTAATTTTTTACAGTGCAGGTTTGAGTTATATATTTGGCAAAAAAATGAAGGCACAAATTCCATGTTCATGTTACATTTAAATTAGATTTAAATCAATTATATTTGAAGTTTTATTTTTTAAATATTGCAAATGTGTTAAATTATAACAATTTAAATGAAAATATATTAAATATGTTTTTAAATTACTGATATATTCATAGCTTAAGTAATGAAGATATTTAAAAAAAAAAAAAAAGCATTATCACTGTATATTAATAATAATTCTTTGGTTTATTTTTATTCCTGAAATGTGGAAATTCTAGAAAAAATCCCTGCGTTTCGTCTCTAGCTTGTGTTTCTCGTGGATCTGGTTTCCAGTGCGAATGTTGTAAAATGAGGCACAGTGTTAATTGTGAAAGCACATCAATGTCCAAGGACATCTGAGCTGCTCGTTTGCATGTAGCTTGCACATCTTTATTAAATATGAATATTTTGGTGAAATATCTTCTTCAAGCATCATGTTTATGATAAGTGGAATTGCTCTGACATGGTTTTCACATTTTATACTCACTGTATAGTGACGTACAGTAGAAACAGAACGATGCAGGAGAAAGTGTTTGGTGCAGCTCTGTGAATGTTTATGTGTGCTGTAATGCCCTCGGGTGGGTGATCTCTCAGGTTAGTTACAGTGTAATTGACCCGACGGATCGGTCAGAGAGAGTTTAACCTCAGTCGATGAAGCCTGCAGGAACGATTATTCACGGGACGAGTCAGCAGCACACTAACACTGTTGTCATGGAAACACACGCTTTTATTGAGGATCAATGCGAGAGCTGACGGGTGACCAGAGCGCAGAGATGTGGCGTTTGATCAGTTAGTCGATACAAAGTGAGCGTCTTCTGCTGCTGAGAAATAATACAGCTAAAAATACAACACCTCTGAAACACACTTTTCCTTTCTTAATGTCAGAAATCAATGTAGAGCTTTTATATGAGGAAACCTTGGTTTGGTTTGTTCGGAAGATCTGTTTATTTCTGTACTATTCTTGATCAAACTGTCCTCAAAATTAATGCCAAAATATCTCACTGGTCCAATTAGGCTTCCATTTCTTTATGCAAAATGAATTGTCTTTTTTGTTGTTGACATGTTTTGACTGGTTTCATCTCTAGCTTGTGTTTCTCGTGGATCTGGTTTCCAGTTCGAATGTTGTAAAATGAGGCACAGTGTTAATTGTGAAAGCACATCAATGTCCAAGGACATCTGAGCTGCTCGTATCGATTAGTGATGTCTGCCAATCAATGCTAATGATATTTGCTGACTAAAGCTGCTCAGAGCCAACTTTTTGTTGAATACACTCTTAAAAATAAAGGTGCTTCACGATGCCATAGAAGAACCTTTTTTTTGTCTAAATGGTTCCATAAAGAACCTTCAGATTATAAAGAAGTAAGAAAGAGAAGGTTCTTTAAGGAACCTTTGACCGAATGGTTCTTTGTGGAACCAAAAATGGTTCTTCTATGGCATCGCTGTGAAGAACCTTTGAAGCACCTTTATTTTAAAGAGTGTAACATGCAGGAAATGTCTCCTATTAACATATTGTATTACTGTGCTCAACTATAATTGGCTAAAACCAGCTAACTTCGGATTGGCTGAGATGTCTTTAGAGGGTGGGGCTTGGAGAGTGATTGATGGGATGAAGCTTGTCAAATTCAGTTCTGTACACTAACAAGCACAGCCAAAGTATTCACATTAAGAACATGAATGTAGTAAACGGAGTGGTTTTGTTGAGTCATCGTGTGAGCGCTGGCTGAATACGTCCTGTTTGTCTGCGTCTGAATGAACGTGTGCTGAAGTTCTGCTGAAGTCTCTCAGAGAGACAGAGAGTCTGTCAGTAAGACGAATGAGAGCGGATTAAGTGTTCAATCACAGAGATAAATGAAGGACGGGAGTGCTGCCAGAACAGCAGCAGCTTCTCTCGAGTGTGATTTGTCCACAGAAACCCAACAAACCAGCACATCTGCGCCATGTCCAACTGTTTCAAATACAAACTCAGTGGCATTCGCACACTTCAAATCCATATTAAATAGCTTCTCATTTATTTTTCACAATGTTTTATCATTGAAATTTTTGTCAGATGTTCTGCTTGTGAAGTGTGTTTGTGCCTCTTTCCTCTTGATGCTTACTGTGATATTTCTACACTGTAAAAAAAATTTACGGTAAAAAAAATGGCAGCTGTGGTTGCTGGAATTCTACTGTAAAAAAAATACGGTAACAACATTTTAGGTTTTACGGTTTTAACTTAAATTTACAGTTAAATACCATGATTCCATTAACTGATGTAATGTTAATATACCAACCTATTAAAGTACTGAAATCTGTTTTGTACCTTTGAAATACACTGATAACCACCAAATGCAGGAGGTGAAAACTAAGAGGAAACAGTTATTTTAAAGAAAAAACATAAAATTACTAAATTTTTTAAATTAATAAGTTTTTTAATTAAAAACTAAATTTTAAATGCAACGCAGGGAATTCTGGGAACATCAGTTTACGGTTTTTCCCTGTAAATTTTACAGGAACTTACCATTAACCATTTAAAAGGTTTTTACTGTAGCATTTTGACAGTTTTTTACTGTTAAAATCACAGTAATTTTTTACAGTGATATAGTCTAATTTAATGACATGTATAAGTGTGAGTTTATCCCGTCTGATCTCTTGTTTTCTCTCTTTGTTTTCTCGGTGCGTTTTTGTCTCTCTGACTTCGACCCAGAAGGATCTTCCTCTGCCCCGTAAAAACAGCAGGTGAGTCACTTTTCAATCTTAATAGATAGATAAATAAATGCTTCATTTACATTTTTTATTCGGATTGGAGGTATCAAGCTACAAAACAGAGTAGTTACCTCTTGTGTAGTAACTGTGGTATTTTAGAGATTACTCTGGTAAATTTTCATACGGCTTCATTTTGTTTGCTCTACAAACTCAGCCCAGCGTTATTTTAATATCACTGAGATATTATTATAGTATGTTTAATATTTTGAATTAGATTTTATTTTTCTGTTTTCACTTTATTTAATTTTTTTTTTTCTGTTTTCACTTTAGTCGAAGGTTTAGTAATTGTGTCGGGTGTTTTGGTCATTTGTACGTTAAAAGGTAGACTTCATTTACTGCGCCTTATTTTAGTAGGAACAAATCCTACTAAAATCCTACTTCAAATTAAACTAAACAAAAATGAGAAATGTTGTATTAAATTTTTATATTTAGCTTTATGTCAGTTAACCTTTTAGTAATAAAAATGTTTTTTAAGGTTTATTTAGTTTTAGGTATTTTAGTACTTCAAGTTAAATTAAACGAAAATAGGAAATGCTGTGTTTGCAGTTAGTGGAAATAAAATAAGTTTAAGGTTTTGTAATATATTTTATTTCAGTTAACATTGTTTTTTAAGATTTATATAATTTTAGATATTTATTGATTCAAGTTCAACTAAATTAAAACGAGAAATTTTGCCTTAGCAACTAGCTTAAATAAATAAGTTTACATTTAAATTATTTCAACGTTTATGTTATTTCAAGCAACGAAAATGCTTTTATGCTTTTAGTTTTAGTGTTAGTTAACTATATTAACTCTGACTCAACCTGTCTTTCTGTGTCAGGTTTATTTATCTTTCTCCGTCTCTCTGTCCATTTCTCTAAAAGCTTTCTTTTTTCACTCATTTACTTTTTTCCGTGAATCTCAGTTATATCACCGTGACCTCTGGGAAAAAGCATATTGCACTTACGCTTTGAAACACACACACACACACACAGTGGCATCTTGTCAGCGGATGTGCTGCACCTGCTCCCCTCTTTTAATGCTCGTCTTGGTATCATCCGCTGCCCTCGAGGTTTTACCCAGAATTCCCCCCTGCGCTCTATTTTCCAGTGTACAGGCAAAGGCAGGCGTCTGAGCATTCGGCTGCTTTGTGCTCTCAGTCATGCAGGGCGGTGTGTTTCGTCGCACTAAAAGGTGAAATGGTTTTAAAATCTGTTTTAAATGTGTTTTTCTGCACATGAGGATGTTGCTGAGGTCACTGTTTATCTGCAGCCTGTGACACACTAACTGAGTGGCATCATTAGTCTAGTGAGTTTAACAATGCATCTGGTTTCATATGATATTGCATGCGTATAGTGTATATATTATAGCATTTGATTGAATTTAATGAAATTGTTTATCTTGTGTATTTGAGCCAATAATTATGACTCAAAATGAACTACATTTACTTTTTGTTGAGTCTCACGAGTGTTTTTAGTAACAAAGTCCTGTGAATATTTTTGTTTTGTAAATTACTTGTTGATCATTTTAATGCATTGGTCAATAATTGATCTATTAGCTTGTAGTTTTTGTCTTAAATCCTCCATGATGATACTAAAAATGTCTCAATAGTTGTTGTTCTTGAATGTTGATATTAGGAGGTACTCTTTAAGAGACTCTTTTTCTTTTTTTTTTTGGAGTATCATATTTTATACATAAGGCTTTTTGGTGCATTTAGTCTTATATAGAGAGAAAATGGAGGGGGAAACAGCTCAGTTTTATTCAGAGGCCCAAACTGAGGAAAAATGTGTCATTTGGTGCCGATATTAGCCAAAAAGTAAGATGAGATTCTTATAGCCAGTAAATCAATGAGGTTTTTATGAGAGTATAGCAGATACTTACATAAAATTATATAAATATCAGTTGTCACTTTATATCTCCCAATAAAATGTCGTAGTAAGATGATATTTAACTGCTTAGTTTGATGATCAAAACCTATAACCCAATGCAATACAATGATGATTGAGAGATTAATAGGGTGCTTTGCTTCAAAGTACCTTTTGCAAACATTCCTCAAAAGATGAGATGTGAGATTATTTAGAGGTTTGTGAAGGTCCTTCCTCCACTGAGGAACAGTGAGAGTAAAGCTTCTGGAAGCAAATGTTTAGAAGGAGCGCTGTCTCTTTAAGAGAGATACAGTGTTTTTAATAAGGACGTTGTCCCTTTAAGAGTCTTGGGCCGCTCTGTTCAGGATGATCCCTAAAGACCATCCGTCTACACCTGTGTGTGTTTACTGGTGCTCTATTAGCTACTCAACATGTGCTCTGTCATGATGTAATGATCATTTTGTCAGTCTGTGATCAAATTAAAAAGATCAAATGTTGCTTTTTGGGATTTTGATTTATAAATGCAATCTATAAGGCTTTATTTAGTCTGTTTATTAAGCATTTTTCAGCTCAGTGTAGCTGATTTCAGCTTTTATTTTCCTTGTGGGGACATTCACTGCTCACAATGCAGATAAAGCATGACACACACACACACACACACACACACACAAACAAACACACACACACACACACTGTAATGGTGTGTAATGGCTCTCATACAGTCACTCAAGGCGTATCAAGTGTCTCTCTTTTACTCTCTCCTCCATTAGCTCTCTCTCTCTCTCTCTCTCTGTTTATCTGTATCTCTCTCGTCCAGAGTGTCTCTGTGTTTCTTCAGAGCGCCGGTTCACGCTGACTCAGATTGATGACTGTGGAAATGGAATTTTCTGTATCGCTCTTGTTCTACTGCAGAGCACACACACACACACACACACACACACACACACACACACCAGTTCCTCTGTTCTCAGCTCTGATGTGATTTTGTCTGAACATAATCTTATCTCATCAAGACATCTGGTGATGGAAACAATTCATCCTTAAAATAAAATATTTATTTTAATCATAAGGGTCTGGGATGGGCAGTTGGTTGTATATGTTAGTGAGGTGATTTTTTTATTACAATTTTCAAGTATTTATTTTATTTGCAATTATTTTCAAGTTTATTTATTTATTTACATTTATTTATATATTTTTATAGATTATTTATTTATTTATATTAGTATTTAGCTAGTTTCTTTTTTCAGTTTATTTATTTATTTGTTTATAAATTTTTAAATGTAAATTTTTCAAGATTTTGTGTATTTTTGTTTATTTTAAATGCATTTATTTTTCTTTATTTATTTATTTGTTCATTTGTTTGTTTATGCAATTATTTATTTGTATTTGTATTTATTGCTTTTATTAATTTTTTTTCAGCAATGGTGTATTGTGCTGATCTTTAGCAGTTTCTTTATTTCCTCTGATTGTCTCAAGTTTGATGTTCTTTAGATGTTTTATTAATATTATTAAATGGATGAATTCTCTGTTTGTGTGTGTGCAGTTGCCGCAGTAACCGGAAGAGTTTGATTCTGACCTCCACCTCCCCGACTCTGCCCCGCCCACATTCCCCGTTACCGGGACACATCGGTGAGAGGCCACACCCCCCGCAGATGCATTCTACTTACAGACTCACTGATACGCTTTTCTTATGTGATTGAGTTTTGTTTGTAATTGAGCTTCATTTTGTTATTCCTGTCCACACAGGAAGTAGTCCTCTGGACAGCCCTCGAAACTTCTCTCCCAGCACTCCAGCACATTTCTCCTTCGCTTCCTCAAGACGGTAAACAAACACACACACGCACTTCAGACAGAAAGTCTAACATAAACCCTTAGCTGCTGTTAATGCGGCTTCTGTACTGTTGTCTGTGCAGGGATGGACGTCGATGGTCGCTGGCGTCTCTTCCATCTTCTGGCTATGGGACAAACACTCCCAGCTCAACGGTAAGAGAGTTTCTCATGTGAACACATGTACAGATGTGCGTCACATCTGATCTAGAGACGTCTGATGATAAACACACATCAGATGCACTTCAGAGATTCAGCTGGGGTGTATTTATGAGCAGTGAACGCAGCTGAAGACTGTTTTCAGCTGTACAGTCAGAGACAGTGTTAGTTTAGTATTTTTTATATGCTATGAAAGTTTTTATAAATGTTTTTATAGTTTTTATTTATATAGTTTCCATTTTCATTTTTAAATTTCAGTTAATTTAGTAATTTTGTTGTGTGTTTTTGTCATTTGTATTTGTTTTTTTTACTTTTTTAATATGTCTAAATAGTTATATTATGTTTTATATTATATCATATAAAGGAATATTTTATAATAAATAACAATTATTATATTATATAAAAGTATTTTGGAATAAATAGTCTTGAATTAAATAATAATACCAAGGTCAATGATTTGAAGTTTCTTTCTTTTTATTTTTGTATTTGTATTTATATATCTATATTGTAAAGTTTCTTTCATTCCTTCAGTTTATTTATTTTTGTTTGTTTTTTATTTATAAATAATTGTTTAAAGTTTTATTTAGTTTTATTTGTTTTCATTTGTTTTATTATAAATTGAGTTTTATTCATTTTTACGTGTTTAATTCTTTCTTTCATTTATTTGTTTATTATTTGAGTTTATTTGTTTGTTGAATTTTCAAGTTTCTTTCTTTATTTTTACTAATTCGTTTATTTCTTTTTCAAGCTTCTTTTACTCTTTATTTGTATTTTATTTATATTTTAAGGTTTCTTTCATTATTTCTTTATTTATTCATTTTTAAAGTTTCTTTTTAAAAATATTTATGTCTTCAAGTTTTCATATATTTTTGTATTTGTATTTGTATTTTACTAATTATTTATTCATTTGTATATAACATATTTAATAATAATAATAATAATAAAATAAACAAGGTAAATATTTGAGTTTACCTGCATTTAAATCATATCTGAAACATTATTTTTTTGTTAGAAAAAATGAAAAGAGCTCAAATATGAAAAGAAGCTTTTATAATGGTCAAAATTAGTGAACTTTTTGAAGATTAATTAAGGTATTCTTAAGGTTTTCTTTACACTGTTAAAAACAAATGATTTGCTATTTATAGGATTTTTAATTTTTTTTTTATTTGAAAGCCTAAACTTGTGATGCTTAGGCAAACATCTTTTACTCTAAGATATAAAGTGCACTTTATTATGTAAATAAATTATAGATTTATTTGGGATTTTGTTTATTGCTTTAGTTATTGCTATAATGAAGTGTTTTTTGCTTTGTTGGTTTTTCTTGTAATAATAATAATTAAGAAAATATTATTTTGCTGGTTGTTGTTCAGAGCAGTCTTCATGTCAGGACTGCATCTATGTTCCCTTAAAATGCTGTCTATGTAGGCGGCTCACAAGGGACTAGAGCCAATGCTTCCAGATAGTGTACAGCCTGTTCACTCTGTCAGAGTTTAGATGTGTTTAATGTCTGTGTTTATCTGCAGTCCTCCAGCTCGTCTCAGGAGCGTCTGCACCAGCTGCCATCTCAACCCACCATGGACGAGCTGCACTTCCTGTCCAAACACTTCGGCAGCACAGAGAGCATCACTGACGATGATGGGGGACGCTGTTCACCCCACATAAGACCCCGCTCACGTAGCCTGAGGTCTGCAAACACACACACATACACACACACTCTCATACTCATGCTCAAGTGTGTGTGTTGCAGTTGTTGTGTTTAACTCTCTCTCTGTTGTGTGTTCAGTCCGGGTCGCTCTCACTCCTGCTACGACAATGAGATCATCATGATGAATCATGTTTACAGGGAGCGTTTCCCTAAGGTAACACACACACACACACACACACACACACACATGCACGCACACACACCTGTCTCACACCACAGCATCTGTCTACCTGTTTCTCACACCTGTCCACTTGTGAACACACAAAAATATCAATATAAATATATGTTAATATTAACATTTCTAAATATTATAATTTCTATAATTATCTATGGGAACGCTTTACAATGAGGTTTCCTTTGGAAACATTAGTTAACTATGTAAGTTAACATAAACAGCACTTATATAGCATTTATTAATCTTAATGTTAAGTTACTGTAAATCAGCAACATCTGAGCAGTAACACTTTGCTGTGAGTGTACTTCATGAGCCTCGTCACATGACGCTCTTCTCTAACATTAGCCGTCTTATGGGAAACTGTATTGATTTTCACACACACACAGAGAGAGAGAGGCTCCCACTGGTGTCTGGTGTCTGTCTCTCAGTTTGCTGTAAGATAAACACATTTAGATGGTCAGAACAACATCAGGTTAACTGAGGACGACTGGAGTAATCGACGGAGTAGAGATAAGAAATCAAAATAAAATCATTTTCTAAAAAATAAAAATATATAATCTTGCTTTGCACAATTATATATCAAACATCAAATGTGTGTATATTTAAAATATGAAAGCACACTGTAATACATACTTATATTTTAACATCTACTTAATATTATTAAGTATTCTGTAATAAAAATAATCTATAAATACTAATAATAGTATTTATTACAAAATACTTAATAATAATACTTAGTAATAACTTGTAGAATAATGATTTACATTAAATAATAATAAGAATTATTATTATTATTAAAATCTAGAATATCTAAAATGTTTAATTATTATTACTACTAGTAATAATAATCGGAGATGATGTATGCATTACAAAATGCTTTATTATAAAAAATAATAATAATAACATTATTATTAGCTATTATTAGTAGTAGTTTTAAAATACTGGTATCAGCAAATAATTATAAAATAATAAATAATTTGTTCTTGTCAGGCCACGGCGCAGATGGAGGGCAGATTGTGTGATTTCATGCACTCATATTGTCCCGAGAGCGTTCTGCCGCTGGCCGACGGGGTCCTGAGCTTTATCCACCACCAGATCATCGAGCTGTCCAGAGACTGCCTGACCAAATCTAAGGAGGGTCTCATCACGTCCATCTACTTCTTTGAGCTGCAGGAAAACCTGGAGAAACTTCTGGACGACGTGAGTTCATCATCAAACCTGTGATCTCATTAAACCCTCCAAGAACGGTCTGTTTACTGTAATGTGAAGAAGTAATTCAATATTATTTATGTCTCTCAGGCTTATAAGAGGTCAGAGAGTTCAGAGTTGACATTCGTCACTGAGTTGGTGAAGAAACTCCTCTTCATCATCGCTCGACCTGCTCGACTTTTGGAGTGTTTGGTGAGAAAATGCTTTCTTTTGCTTGTTCTTTTATCCATTCATCAGATAACATGATGCTTCAAACCCCTCTGGACACCAACAACACAAGCCTGATGTTTTCCAATTTTCACTCCTACTTCAGAAAAGTATTTTAAACAAGAATAGCTGCAAAACACAAAAGAGCGAGAGTGAGTCGAACCTGCGGCTGCATTAGCATTTAGATTGGGAGCTGTGAGCGTGCTGCTGTTATCATTGACCTTCTGTGATTCACTGCCTGAAAAACTCATTTGGAAATGTTTCTGTGCTGCTCCAGGATTAAACCACATGAACCGTTCATTATCCCCGTTAAACAGAGATGCTCCCAAAATGAGAGTGTTCATGTACTTCAGCAAATTACAAATGTTCAGTTTAATTCAACTTTAGTTTTAGACTGTCACAGAAACTGAACCCTAGTGCTGATCCTCAACCAAACAATAATGCCGCTTGAACCCAACTGACCTTGTATTGCATTTATGACTTATTTCAGAGTGAAACAGCATGTAGCAATCTGCAGAAAACTTTTCCAAACACCTCAGCAACCTCATAGCAACATTCTAAAAACTAAACCAAACTCCTCAGCAACCTCATAGCAACATTCTAAAAACTAAACCAAACTCCTCAGCAACCTCATAGCAACATTCTAAAAACTAAACCAAACTCCTCAGCAACCTCATAGCAACATTCTAAAAACTAAACCAAACTCCTCAGCAACCTCATAGCAACGTTCTAAAAACTAAACCAAACTCCTCAGCAACCTCATAGCAACGTTCTAAAAACTAAACCAAACTCCTCAGCAACCTCATAGCAACATTCTAAAAACTAAACCAAACTCCTCAGCAACCTCATAGCAACATTCTAAAAAACTAAACCAAACTCCTCAGCAACCTCATAGCAACATTCTAAAAAACTAAACCAAACTCCTCAGCAACCTCATAGCAACGTTCTAAAAACTAAACCAAACTCCTCAGCAACCTCATAGCAACGTTCTAAAAACTAAACCAAACACCTCAGCAACCTCATAGCAACATTCTAAAAACTAAACCAAACACCTCAGCAACCTCATAGCAACATTCTAAAAACTAAACCAAACACCTCAGCAACCTCATAGCAACATTCTAAAAACTAAACCAAACTCCTCAGCAACCTCATAGCAACGTTCTAAAAACTAAACCAAACACCTCAGCAACCTCATAGCAACATTCTAAAAAACTAAACCAAACTCCTCAGCAACCTCATAGCAACGTTCTAAAAACTAAACCAAACTCCTCAGCAACCTCATAGCAACGTTCTAAAAACTAAACCAAACACCTCAGCAACCTCATAGCAACGTTCTAAAAACTAAACCAAACACCTCAGCAACCTCATAGCAACATTCTAAAAACTAAACCAAACACCTCAGCAACCTCATAGCAACATTCTAAAAACTAAACCAAACACCTCAGCAACCTCATAGCAACGTTCTAAAAACTAAACCAAACTCCTCAGCAACCTCATAGCAACGTTCTAAAAACTAAACCAAACTCCTCAGCAACCTCATAGCAACGTTCTAAAAACTAAACCAAACACCTCAGCAACCTCATAGCAACATTCTAAAAACTAAACCAAACACCTCAGCAACCTCATAGCAACATTCTAAAAACTAAACCAAACTCCTCAGCAACCTCATAGCAACGTTCTAAAAACTAAACCAAACTCCTCAGCAACCTCATAGCAACGTTCTAAAAACTAAACCAAACACCTCAGCAACCTCATAGCAACATTCTAAAAACTAAACCAAACTCCTCAGCAAACGCATAGCAACGCGCTGAAATCTAATCCAAACATCCCAGCAACCTAACAGATGTTGCTCTGACACGTTTTCCAGGAGTTTAACCCTGAAGAGTTCTATCATCTGCTGGAGGCGGCTGAAGATCACGCTAAAGAAGGACACCTGATGAAGACCGACATCCCGCGATACATCATCAGTCAGCTGGGTCTAACCAGAGACCCTCTGGAGGGTGAGACCACAGTCACACAACAATCACACAGCACTGATCCCAGTACAGCAGCAGATCACTGAGCGACTGTCACGTCTGTGTTTCAGAGATGGTCGGTCGAGAGCATTACGACAGCGAGGGCCCCGTCACACCGGAGACAGACGACTCCGCAGAGGTCTGAACAAACACACACACACACACAGAGCCCCAGGAAATCTGAAAACGATTGTTTGTCAGTAAAGCGTCTGTAACAAATTGATGATAACATCTTGTGCAAGAGTTTGAGGGGATTTATCTCTTTTCCAGGGAAAGATAAAACCCATGAAGCCACCTGGAGAGGCAGATTTCCAGACCATCAAACTGATAAGCAATGGAGCCTACGGGTAAACCAGCACACACACACACACACACACACACATTTGCCTGAATATATAAATGGGGATATAATGTTTAAAAGAAAAGCATTTGTTTTTAACAGAAAATTTTGTAACATTATAAGTACTGTCACTGTGGATTCAAACGCATCTACTAAATAACCAAACACACACATAGGAGTTGAGACCCTGACAGAAGATACTGTGTGTTTCTCAGTGCGGTGTATCTGGTCCGCCATCTCGAGACGCGACAGCGCTTTGCTATGAAGAAAATCAACAAACAGAACTTGATTCTGAGGAACCAGATCCAGCAGGCGTTTGTGGAGCGAGACATCCTGACCTTCGCCGAGAACCCGTTCGTGGTCAGCATGTTCTGCTCCTTTGAGACCAGAAGACACCTGTGTATGGTCATGGAGTACGTGGAGGGTGAGACACGCACACACTTTCATTGCTCTTTTAAAGCTTTATTGACTGTATTGAGGTCTCAGGTATGTTTTGTTTAAGTATAAACTCTCAGATGTTTCTCTTAAAGTGCCTGAGAAATAAAACAGTCCCAAATGAGTCACTCCAGTGAGAGTCTAGGACTATAAAATGAATGCGGAAAGCAGCTCAAATCGTTTGATGAGAGAAGATTGAGTTTGTCTTGAGCAAATCTGAGCATAGTTTGAGATCTCTTCTGAGACTCGTGTGAGATTACTGGAGTCTTTTTCTCAGGAGAAACATCTGAGAAGCAGGAGGCTTCGGTATTGTTGTCTTAAGAGAAACAACTGAGATGTTAACGAGATCTCATCTGTGTGTTTCGTTTCAGGTGGCGACTGCGCGACACTGCTAAAGAACATCGGAGCATTGCCCGTGGAAATGGCGCGCATGTACTTCGCTGAAACCGTCCTGGCTCTCGAATACATACATAACTATGGAATCGTGCACAGAGATCTCAAACCGGACAAGTAATACGCCAATAACAGTTAAAACAATTCTGAATTATATGTAATGACGATGGCAGGGAGTATGTCATTTACTAAGTGACTATGCACAGTCAATTAAATGATTGCTGGGATTCGTTTGCCATCTGTTGGGCGATGACATACAGCACTTCCTGTGTGAGATTAATGAAATCATTTAATTTGGACAGATTGTGTTATATAATTAAACACATGTCAGAAGTGCCACTCAGCTTGAGTCTGTTACTGTAGAGACTGTCTCACATCATCTCCATCTGTCTCTCTCTCTCTCCGTCAGTCTGCTGATCACGTCAATGGGTCACATTAAACTCACTGATTTCGGTTTGTCTAAAATGGGTCTCATGAGCCTCACCACAAACCTGTACGAGGGACACATCGAGAAGGACACCAGGGAGTTCTTGGATAAACAGGTACCAGAAAATATTTACAATATTCAAAAAGCCACAAAACTACATTTTAATTAATTGAGTTATTTTTTATCATAACAAATGTAATTTGCACATTCATGTTTATGATCAAATGTCACTGATGAAGTGCCGATGAAGCCTGTGAGCAACAACTTCACGACATTATAAAAAGATTCCAAACACCACCATACTGAAAACTAATCCAAACACCTGCAACACCTGAAACTGCATAGCAATGTGCTTGACAACTTTTCCAAACACCTTAGCAACCACATAACAATGCACTGAAAACTATTCCAAGCATCTCAGCAACGGTATAGCAACACACTAAAAGCTATTCCAAACACCTTAGCAACACGGCATAGCAACTAGGGATTCGTGGATTCCTCTGGAATCGATTCTGAGCTTAGATTTTAACAGCAGATGGCGCTCTAGGTTTTTATCTGAGTCTGTAAGTGAGTCTGAGTCAGCTCAGAATGCTTTTATGACGCAATATTAATGTAAACACAGCCCAGTGTGAACACCTTTGTAATTCGCTTCAACCTTTTCGAATTTTATGAATGATTATTTTAGGTTGAAGTGTGTGTAAGGATTTGGAACCAAGCAGAGTACGGCTGTTTCTAAAGCATGCAGCGCCATCTGCTGTTAAAAACTAAGC
Organism: Onychostoma macrolepis; assembly: GCF_012432095.1. Classification (NCBI taxonomy): domain Eukaryota; kingdom Metazoa; phylum Chordata; class Actinopteri; order Cypriniformes; family Cyprinidae; genus Onychostoma; species Onychostoma macrolepis. The sequence continues at coordinate 45,686,479 of NC_081157.1, read as the reverse complement.
TCAGAATCGACTCGAGAAAGAATCGCAATGCATTCGGAAAATCTCAGAATTGATGCTGAATCATTTCTTGATTCGCGAAGCATCGATTTATTTTCCCAGCTCTAATAGCAACGCACTGAAAACTATTCAGAACACCTTAGCAACCGCATAGCAACACGTTTAAATTTAGTCTGGGGTGCATTTCCCAAAAGCAACTAGGGTCGCAATTTCTGTTACCAATAGAGTTCAATGGAAATATCGACCATAGTTAACTAATGATGGTTTTGAGAAACGCACTCTTGAACAACTTAGCAACTGCTTAGAAATGTGCTGAAACCGCATAGAAACGTTCTTTGACCTTTGACCCCAGGTTTGCGGCACCCCAGAGTACATCGCCCCGGAGGTGATCCTGCGGCAGGGTTACGGCAAGCCGGTGGACTGGTGGGCCATGGGTATCATCCTCTACGAGTTCCTGGTGGGCTGCGTGCCGTTCTTCGGCGACACACCAGAGGAGCTGTTTGGTCAGGTGATCACAGGTAAAGACACGCCTACAGTAAAAACATAAAATATTTCACACAGTCAAACAATCTCATGAATCCAAATAAAAAAGATGTACACAGTGTGAAATGTGTGTGTGTGTGTAGATGACATTGCGTGGCCCGAGGATGATGACGCTCTCCCCGCTGACGCACAGCACCTGATCTCATCTCTCCTGCAGACCAACCCGCTGCTCAGACTGGGCACAGGTGACGTCACACACCTCCAGTCATGTGACTAAATACGCAACTGTTAGAACTGTTGACTTAAGAGTAGAGCTGTATTATAACAATGATCATTTGATCAAACAATGATTATAAAAAAAAAAGGATATTTTTGGGCAGAAGAATAGCTCAAAACTCAAGTCTCTAAACCTACTTTTTGAACTGCAATCCATTTGGTGACAGTATATCAAGTGAAAAGGTCCCATAGACTTAACAACATAACATTGCATCACCCTAGCAACCACTCAGAACTCCTTACGAAACCACCTGGCATCCACATAGTAGCACATTTAAAATAAGTCAGAACTGCCTACACATAGTAAACTCTAAAACGCCATAGCAACACCCTAGCAACCTGTCAAAGCACATCATAAACTGCCTAGCAAACACATAGTAGCAAGTTTAACACCACTCAGATCACTTAACTGCATAGCATGCATTAAAACTACCCTAGCAACAGCATAGCAACCTCTTAGAAACCAACTAACAAGTTTAAAACCACTCAGAAACCCCAACAACATAGCATTCACTAAAAATGCCCTAGCAACATCCTAGCAACCACTCACTACACCTTCAAAAACCGCCTAGCAACCCATATCAAGTTTAAAACCACTTACAACCACATTAGCATGCACTAAAAATGCCCTAGCAACAGCATAGCAACTACCCAGAATACCTTAGAAACCACCTAGCAACCACACAGTAGCAAGTATAATGCCACTCAGAACCACCTAACTGTGTAGCATGCATTAAACACCCTAGCAACAGCATAGCAAACACTTAGAACACCTTTGAAACCACCTAGCAACCAACAGCAAGGTTAAAACCACTCAGAACCACCAACAAACTGCATAGCATGCAAAAAAACACCCTAGCAACCAACAAACAGCGCCGTGGAAACCACTCAGAACACCTTAAAAACCATGTATCAGCAACATAGTAAAATAGTATTCACTTAAAACACCCTAACAACACCCTAGCAACCACTCAGACTATTCTAGCCTTTATATTCTAATGAAAAATATAAATATGTTTTTACTGTTATTAGTAGTTCATTTGAGTATTGATCATTTACTGTCTTTTATCATATTGCTGTTGTTGGTCAGTAGAGTCCGCCGTTCTGCACTCACTGAATGAAATCGTGTGTTTGTGCGCAGGTGGAGCGTTCGAGGTGAAGGAGCATCCGTTCTTCTGTGATCTAGACTGGAGCAGTTTGCTCCGACAGAAAGCTGAGTTCATCCCTCATCTGGAGTCTGAGGAGGACACCAGCTACTTTGACAGTGAGTGATGGACAGATGGATGGATGGATGGTGTGTGTGTGTGTGTGTGCTGTTGTCTGACGGTGTGCATTAGTGAGTAACTCATCCGTCTGTTTCAGCGCGATCTGAGCGATATCATCACATTCAATCGTACGATGAGGACGACACCAATGACGACGAGCCAGTGGAGATTCACCACTTCTCCTCCTGCTCGCCACGCTTCAGCAAGGTTAGACCGAGATTCTGCTCTTTACACAACACCGAGGATTATGGGTAATGTAGCCCATTCAAGGGTTCATCTGTTCATCTGAATCACAGGTGTATAGCAGCATGGAGCATCTGTCGCAGCTGGAGCACAAACCCGTGGTGACCCGCAGAGAGCCCAAAGCTCACAGAGAAGATCGCAGCAAGAGAGAAAGTCTGGGCAGCCTGACCCTCCGAGACAAGAGCTGGAGAACCGGATCCCCTGAGATGTAAGACAGACCTCCCAGAATAGCCCAGCAACACCTTAGCAACCACTCAGAACACCTTAGAAACCACCTAGCAACCACATTGTAAAAAAAAAAAAAAAAAGTTTTTTGAGATTTGAGAAGTTTTTTTTCAGATTTTTGAGTTTGCTCAACTTATTTTTGTGGGAGATTCTCAAATTTTTGTTGTATAAACTTAAAACGACAAGTTGAGAAAACTCAAAAATCTGCTGAAGCTGGTTGCCTTAAAATTTTAAGTTGGCTCAACTTTTTTTTTTTTTTTACAGTGCACCAGAGCTGGGTAGTAACTGATTGCGTGTAATTTGGATTACATAATCAGATTCCAAAAATTATGTACTTTATGTATTTATGTATTTTAAAATTCTTGTAATCAGACTACAGTTACTTGATTACATGATTACATATTATTCACACAATAGCAATAAATTATTTCCGTCACTAGTTCGACATGGCATTTTAACACTGGATTTACAAAAATCATTTTTAAGAAGTGTTTCAACATTGCATAAGCTACTGATGAACACACTAATTTTAATTTTAAAATTATTTAACCATGTATTACTATAGTTTTGGAAGGCTTTTGTCTTTCAAAATGCACAAATTCACGTTATTTCTTATTTGCATCTAATGCAGGCATGTCATCTGAACATCTTTCACCTAATATATTTACCTGAAGTACCCCTGAGATTTGAAAATAAATATTTTAATAATTAAGTAACACATTTGCATGTTTGCGGTTCTCTGATGTTGGTTAATGGTCACATGACATGCACTAAGACAAATAAATTATTTCTTTTTTTTTAGTAAGTGTTTTATTTTGATTGATGCTATTTTAAAATGACTTTTCAATTGTATTTTTACTTTTATGTGATTTAATTAATTACTAGCTTTTCATTAAACTGACAAACCCCCTGCAGTTCATTTAGGAACCCCAATTTGGGAAACCTACATGTGATGTAATGTTTAATGTACTTCATGTTTGTAAAGTTTGCATGTTCTTTGTGTTTTTATATAAATATGGTACAGGATCATCCTATTTAAATCAATGTGATAAAGGAGCTAGGTCAAAAGTAGTATAAAAGTAGTCTGATTATATTACCTAAAATGTGTAATGTCATGGATTATGTTTGTCGTGTAATTTGGAATCAGTAACAGACTACAATTTGTAAGTAATATACCCAGCACTGGCAACCACATAGTATCACATTTGAAACTTCTTAAAACAGCTGCAAAGCATGCATTACAATACATTAGAAATGCTCTAAACAACCACTGACCATTCAGAACAGCATACACTAAAAACACCCTAGCAACACCATAGCAACTATTAGAACAAACCACCTTGCATAGCAACCAGTCAGACCATTGTAACAGCCTCACAATGTCTTAAGAAAATATACACATCTAATTTTGATCTTTATTAGAACATTTAATTATCAATGACTGTCAAAGAGACATGATCTTCACTAACGTCCTCCGTTCGTCCTGCTCTCTCTAGGAAGCGGTTGTCATGTTCAGAGTTGTCCTTCACTGAATCAGACTCCAGTCCTCCCGGTGCACGCCGGCGTTTCTCAGCGCTGATGGACACGCACCGCTTCGCTTCTCCACTAGAGGGAGACGGTGACACGCACACGCGCCAAACACCCATCAAAACCAGGGGCTCGTCGCTAGAGGGCGCCAACGTGCCCATCTGCTCCGGACTGGTGGAGTCCAGCTATACGGCATCAGTGGGACATCCTGGAGGTGATTTGGTTTTCGCAATAAACATAAATAGAATACTTTCATAAATTTTACTGTTGTGTTCCTGGGTGTCAGTCACTCATTGTGCCGCCCAGTGATATCTCATATTTTACGTTTTATCTTCCTGTTTCTCAGATAAACTCCTGCGGCCTGCTGATGCCGCCGCTGCCACCCCCGCCGTTCCTCTACACATACCAGACTCGTTTGGGCCTCGCGTCGGAAGCGACCTCGTCTTACGAAGAGCTCGACATCATCAGATTCCGACCGACAGCGAGAAACGTAGCGCGACTCGCTCTGGAACCAAAGTCATAAAGTCAGCCTCCACCACAGCCCTGTCTGTCATCATACCTGCAGGTGAGACCTATTTCATTATTATTATAATTAACAACAACCAATAAAATCACAGCACTTCAACATTAAAATAATTATTTAAAAAATAAAATAATAATAATAAAATAATTACTATTATTACTATAGTAACATTACTATAAAATAATTACTTTTTTTTGCTCTTTTTATGGCATGTTTTTGTGTAATAATAAAAATACATTAATAATGATTAATAACTAATAAAAATACTAAATAAAATTAAAACAAAAATAATGAATCTTATGTATTTTTTCATGCAGATTTTTAAGGACTAAATACATTTACATGGAATATTTAGTTTATTTTTTTTGTTGTTTAAGTCTATAGTAAGTCTCTATAAGTGTATTTTAAGTTAAAAAATGTCAACAACTCACAAAATTTTGGTTTTTGTATTATTTGTGTATAAAATCGTAGTTTACGTTATCTTCAATGTATAATAAAAACATTAATTGTACACAATTTGTACATTATTTGAAAAATTATTTTTAGTCAGGCATTATCAAGCATTTCAATATACGTGGCATTGACATGTGTTTTTGTAATATTATGATATTTGCTTTCATAGTTGAGCAGCATGGTACGTCACCACTAGCCAGTCCCATGTCTCCTCGCTCCATCTCGTCCAATCCATCGTCTCGTGACTCGTCTCCGAGTCGTGACTACTCACCTACTGTCAATGTCCTGCGCTCACCAATCACCATCCATCGCTCTGGAAAGAAGTACGGCTTCACCTTGCGCGCCATCAGAGTCTACATGGGTGACAGTAACGTCTACAGCGTACATCACATGGTCTGGGTACGGACACATTTTGGAACGTTCTTCTCATTTATAACAAAAAAATGTTTTACATGAGGTGATTGACATTGCTTTTGTCCAATCACAGCATGTCGAGTGTGGTGGGCCGGCCCAGGAGGCGGGGCTTTGTGCTGGCGACCTCATCACCCATGTGAACGGAGAGTCTGTGCACGGATTGGTGCACACAGAGGTGGTGGAGCTCATTCTGAAGGTACGGGCATCACAAACACATCTGACTGTAACTTTTAGAGATGTTACTCAATAAATTTAACACGATGCATTGAATTTTCAGAGTGGCAGCAAAGTAACAGTAACGACCACTCCATTCGAAAACACGTCCATAAAGATCGGGCCAGCAAGGAAGCTTAGCTACAAAGCCAAGATGGCCAGACGCAACAAGAAGTCAGTCGCAAAAGATGGACAAGAGAGGTCAGAAAGAGTGAATGCCATCACATAAATATACATATCATCTATGATTTACTCAATTGCTGTATTCTTTCTCTGTCTGCAGTAAGAAGCGCAGCTCTCTCTTTCGTAAGATCACGAAACAGTCCAACCTGCTTCACACCAGTCGTAGTCTGTCCTCTCTGAATCGCTCGCTCTCATCTGGAGACAGTCTGCCTGGATCACCGACACACAACCTGTCTGCTCGCTCGCCCACGCAGACGTACCGCTCTCCTCCAGACTCCGCCTACCTCGGTCAGAGCTCCTCCCACTGCTTTATGATCTATTAAAAATGCCTGTCAGATGTGGAATCTAATTGGCTGATTTGTTGGTGTCATATATACTTGTTTTACACTCTTAGTAAATGAGTTTCTCTAGACCAACGTTTTCAAATCAAATGCCAATGCTAAATTATAAATTCAACAATATTATTAATAAATAAACAATATTATTTAATGTAAATTGTTATATTTTTATATAATTGTAATATTTTTTTTATGTGTAAGTAAAAAAAGAAATATACTTTACTATGATCTTGTACAAAATGTACAAAATTTATTATTTATTATGTGTTATTTATTGTGTTTACTTGCATTGTACTCAGTTAAGCCTGACTGATTGAGATTATGGAAGTATGCAGATGCTGGTGCAAAACAGTGTATAATCTTGTTGTATATATTTAAAATGCATCATAGCAGTACAGTACTCAAGGTGGCGACAGAGCAGTGTTTGTTACTTACTGTTTAGTGTTTGTAAATATTAGCGCCCCTTGCAGCCATGCTGAGAATGCCAAGCATACATGAATATCACTGATTATGTGCCTCACAGAATCCAATGTCTGTGAAGACCAAGTTTGTTGCTAGAAGCATTTGTTCATGTATATATTCATATACATATAATGCATGACATAAAAGTATGATTTGGGCTGAACAATTTTAATAGTTTTATACATGCACAAATATCTGGTTAAAAAATAATGCCTTTCTAGAGAACAAAAAGATATGTGTAACACTGAGTTTTAATGAATACTTTCTGCCTCATAGCATGTACTTGAGTGACATTTGACCTACTGAAGATAACATTTCTGTCACATGTGGTCCCTCTTTCCTTTTGAGCAGACGTGCGTTGAAATGACCTAAATTAGCCTTTGATATTTGGCTTCAGTCAGTGTTGGGTTTTCTGACTGATTGTGTGCCCTTTTCGTGATTCTTTGAGGTTCTGACCCGTTCTGTCCTTGTCCTCTCAGGCACTTCGTCTCAGAGCAGCTCACCCGCGTCCAGCACGCCAAACTCGCCTGCAACATCTCAGCACATGCGGCCGAGCTCTCTTTACGGTCTCTCGCCCAAACTCCACCGGCAGTACCGTTCTGCTCGCTGCAAATCTGCCGGGAACATTCCTCTGTCTCCGCTGGCCCACACGCCGTCCCCTACTTCATCTTCCCCGCCGCCCATCGCTGGACACACTGTCGGCAGCTCCAACACCACCCAGGCCTTCCCTGCCAAGCTCCACGCCTCTCCTCCAATCACACGCCCGCGGCCCAAGAGCGCAGAACCACCCCGTTCGCCTCTCCTCCAAAGGGTGCAGTCGGCCGAGAAGCTCGGCCCGCCCCCTTCGCCTTCATTTCCATCCTCCACGTCTTCCGTGGGCTCGGACAGAAAAGGAGGGCTTTGCGTGTCCATGAGGAAGCATGGCTTGGAAGTTGTACACGCTGAATATCGCCGGGAGTCGTTCCACTGTGAACACGCCCTCCAGAGCCTGATGGAGATCGAGGGCGAGAACACGCCCGGGGCTCCGCCCTCTCCACCTGACCAGACGCCAACACACATACCCGTTGTGAGGCAGCTCGGGAGACAGGACTCAATAGCGGGACGAGAGTCTGAGGGGAAAGCGAGGCAGCCTGACTCAAGTGAATCTGTTTTAAGGACTGCATCGAAAACCCAACCAGTAGCAACCACCTTGGATCCTAAATCAACCCAGTCTGGTGAGCCACCTCAGGAGAAGAAAGTAGCCTCCAAATCTGAGTCTTCTCAAGTCGTCTCGACAGGGAAGGAGGCAGCCAGGGATGCGGGAAAGAGCGAATCACTTTATGCAATGGGATCCAGCCCCAAGATCCCAGAACGAACGCCAGTTGTCCAGAGCTCTGGAGCACAGGAACTCAAACCCTATAGCCTTCAATCCGATGGTCCTAAAGGGCTGGAAAATGGCAAAGAGATGGGAAAGATTCCAGTGAAAGAGAAAACTGCACGGACAATGGCTCCAGATGCAAGCAAGTCAAGTAAAGGACCTCTGAGCGTTGAGGGGACTGGATCTAGTTCTGTTGGTGTAACGAAAGTCTCTGAAGCAGTTCCTGCCCAGTCTAAAACCATTGAAGAACGGGTTCAAACCCCATCGGGGTCCGCCAGAGGCCCTCAAGAGGAAAGATGTCGCCTGGAAGCGGCTGAAGAGTCCCCAGCCTCTCCGTCTCCAACCGCCAGATCGCCTTGCGCAAGCAAATCACGTGCCGTATCTCCTGGTGACAGGTCCAGCTTCGTGACGCAGCTCACCAGTGTGGCTAAAACTGTGCTTGGGCCGATGAAGTTGGGCTCTCAGGATGGCGGGAAGGCCAAGGACAGCTCCAAAACCAACGAGGACAAACGAGCCGCCACGTTGGGAAAGTCCGAGGCCTCGTCTGGGAGTCGCCGTGGGTTGACGGGAACGTGGCCTGGTCCTGGATCATCAAAGCCTGAAAAGGCATCGAAGAGCTCTTCCAAGCATTCATAATATTCTTAACAGGAATATTCTCCTCTGAACTTTAAAAGGGATGCATTCCCTGTAATTGTCCAAATGCAGACTATTCAAAAGACTCTACAGCCATCAAACCAAGATATAAATGGAAAAAAAACGTAAACAAGGAAAGGTGCTTCAAAATGACTGTTGTAAAATATGTTTGTTTGTGCATATGCCGTAAGAATATATGCACCATCATATGTGGATGTAGAATAAACCAGTATGTCTCTCTACATGCATGTTACATGTGTATTGTGAATAGAAGAGTCAAAAAAAAATAAGATATGAAAAATGAAAGACCTAATGCTAGTGAACACTGCACATCCAATCATTCCTGCCCGGCCTGTAGAGGGCATGATATGTCATTCATCACCATATCGACCAATCAGTTTGTCAGATTTAGAAAGGAGAAATAGTTAAAGTGTTTACCTGTACCCCTTTTCCACCAAGGCAGTTCCAGTGCTGGTTTGGAGCCAGAGCCTAGTTTCAAACCAGTTCTTTGTCTTTCGACACCCAAAGCACCAGCTCCGAACCAGGAAAAGCGGTTCATAAGTAGCACCAAAACGTTGCTGGGCTAGAAGGAAGAACCGCTTGCGTCAGGAGCTGTGGGCGGGGTTACAGTGACCAACAAGACGACAGAAACTTTGGACCGCCATATTTGAAATAGCAGCTAAACACGAACACGTAGGATTCGCCATGTTTGGATGCCGATATGCTTTTGGATCGCTCTCGCGGTGCATTAGTGTGTAGTGTGGCGATCGATCGATCAGTCTGCATGCCGCCGATGCACCTCGAACAAGTCTGTTGTGTTTGGCGCGGCCGCGCTAGTGAAACGAAACATGGTATGTCAGTGGCGTAAGACCTGGCTCTGTATTGGCTCTCTAGCCTGTGGAAAAGCAACCGGTTCTTAAAGGGCTCGCCAGTCGAACCAACTAAGAACCGGAAATAGCACTGGCTCTGAACTAGCACCTGGTTCCTGCTGGTGGAAAGGGGGTACTAGTGACCGACACCATAGATCTAAACGATCTCAGTCCAGTACCTCAGCTATACTGTTAAACTGCCAACAGTAGCGCTATAGTAGAGGCAACAGAATGCCTAACTAGAGGTTTGGGAGGGTTAAGCCGCGGTCACACTATAGACTTTGAGCATGCAAAATTCCCTTGGACGCTGATGCTCTGCAGCGTCTTTTTAAAAAGTTAACTTCAACACATGACACATAATAATACATCTAAAATGTGAAACATACAATCTACTACACTTTCCTGCAGCACTGCAGTTTTAATTTTATGTTCTTTTAATTCAGCTACGAGGTCGTGCTGTGACATATTGATCTGCCGTTGGTCACACGATGTCACGTGATGCAAATTTGCATGGCAGAGTTCACCAAGCTTGAACTTTGTAACGCAGCGAAATGCGAAAACTTTTTGCATGGGCTTGCGTTTCCGGTCTGACGCATTCGCATGCGTATGAATGGAAGTCAATGGAACGAAAAGTGCAGTGTGACCGCCCCTTTACACTGTTGGAAAAGGGAAATGATTGTTGCACAAGAACAGAACCATGTGTAGAAGTGCTTGTTTCTGCTGTCTTAATTACATTTGCACTGGAAATGCCCAGCAAAAGTCAACATGAAATCAATTTACTTACTTAATGCATTGCTATGTTATTTAATCTGCATCCACCCTGACTAAGGTCTGTAGTCAAATAGCTACTTAGTAGGAAAATGCAGCCTTTTTACTGACTAATTAATGGAGTAAATTAATGCCAATTAGCAAAATGGCAGTAATAGCACATAAACATGGATTTGGAAAAGAAGCATGACCGTTATGGAAGTAAATTGGGTTGCAGATGTCGTTTCTTGTTGACTTTTATGTGGATGAATTTAAATATCTTTGGAAAGAAGTAAGGAGGGTGTATATAGTTTTAATTTACCACTCTGAGACTGGAGGGAAAACCTCAAGAATGGCATTGCTAAGAAAGGTTATTGAGATTATTAGATGAACTTTATGAAGAAAATGGGTCACTATGATGTCATTGTGTTAGATTATATATATATATATATATATATATATATATATATATATATATTTATATATTATAGGCCAGTAAATGCACTGTGGATTATACACTTGAATTATTACAAATCTGAAGAAGCCTGAATTATTCTTTAGTATATGCAGAAGAGTTTGTGAAGTATGAGGTGGTACATGTGTAGATGTGTTTCATTTTGATCCATTCAGGGCTTTTAATTCACTTTTGCTACATTGTGTCCAACTTTTATAGGAATTTATTACGTAGTAGGTTGACATGTAAACGTCTAGTGGTCTGCGAGAGATGAAACGATCTTCTGGAAGTGGCTTCATGTTACATGTGGAACTGATCCAATCTGTTTACACTTTAAATCACACGGTCACTCTCACGTTTGTGTGAACGTCCTTTGGAGACTGTGTGTAGTGAATCTAGCGATGTCTTAGGAGTGTGCCACGTTAATGCAATGATTTTCTTCCAAATCAGCTGATCCTTGATCCCTGATTGACTGTCTTCTGCCAATAGAGGACTTTACACTTTACCCAAATATATTGAATATTTTCTTTGGTATTATCATGGTTTTTTGACATTGTTTTTGGACACACACCTTGAATATACATGGATATGTTAATGATTCAGTGGTGTCTATGATCCATTGTATATATCAGGTACTATCATCGTACCACGGTAACACCACAGTAATTTTTGTGAGGATGTCATCTTTTATAAGTTTATTATTATTTGGGTAGGGTGTATATGCCCTTATTGTGTTTTCTGATTGATTTGTGCTGTGAAGTGTGTGTATATAGGATAGATCGTGTCAGTTTTCCGTCTGTGTTTAGATTCTATAGGCATAGCGTTTGCCTGAGACACCATTACTCACGCAATGAGTACAAGCAATGTTACAGAATGCACTTTATTGATTTATCTCTTTGAATTTATGTTTGTTTATAACTTTATTTGAAAGATGTTTGCCCTGTTTGATTATTAAAAACTGTGCTGCTTTGCATAAATCTTCCCCAAACTGTTTTACCTGTTTTTATTTTTATTTTTATTTTTTTGTATATTCACTTCTTATATCATTGTTTATTTACAGTTTTGTATGATTTCTCACCTCAGGCAATGTTATAAACTAATGCAATTAAAAAATATATTAATAATAAAGTGCAGTAATAATTAAGCAGATTGTTTGTTTTGTGTTGTCCTCTTGCATGTATTTGTAGATTAAATGATAAATTAAATATTGGTAGTTATAGGAGGATTTGGGATAAATTATGTGCATGTCAAGATTATAGGTTTGCAGTTAAAATAAGGTAATATGAAATAATTATGTGTGTGTGTGTGTGTGTGTGTGAGAGAGAGAGAGAGAAACTGCATTCTGTAGGCTTAATTTGGAATATGGCAGTGATTTCTCTTACTTTAAATAATAAATTGTATTTAATAATAAGCAATAAATAATTAAATAGTAAGTAATATTTAAATAATATTACTAATCTTCTATTTTGATATACAGTGTAAGAGAAGTTACAAAATAAATAAATGCATACATACATAAATATCCTCCTGACTGCAGAAAAAAAAAAAAAAGATTTTGTAAATTTAATATTTTTTCATGTCATTATTGTTTGGAGCATGAAAAACAACCCCGAAAAAATAACATTTGTGAAAAATGATATTTTATTCATATGTTATGCTATATGCTTTAAAAAGTCCTGACCTGTTTTTAAAATAAATAAATAAATAAAAAGACATTTTATATAATGGGAAAACCCATTTATGACTATTTTACAGACATATTGCATAAAGCAAAATGGTAGGATATCAAATCATTCTGTTATATCTTTCATAACATAGTTGAGAATATTTTTTTATACAAAGTTCGGTATAGCCTATATGAAAATAAAATAAAAAATTGATTGGTGATTTTAAAAAAAATGACTGTTTTTACCTTTCCATGTCTATTTATGTATCTCATTTACATATTAAGGTGTTTTTGTGTGCAAAAGGCGATAGTGAATGTCAGAGCCACAGACTGTCCCATTCGTTTATTTACATGGAGAGGGTGGGGTTTATGACCTATACTGCAGCCAGCCACCTGGGGGCAATCGAGACGCTTTGGCTTCACTTTCAGGACACTTGGTAAGAGCGCGCTCTCCAGCACTGCAGTCTCTGCTCTGTATTTGGAAGATTTTCAACAACTTGTTCTCTGCTAATCAATATTTCTACACACTTACAGTTATCTGGACTTTAATGAAACCAAAATGATATGTAAAATGAGAACGCTAATGGTAGAGTCGGCTGTTGTTCGTATGTTTTCGTTATGGTTAAGGCGATCTCTTCAAATGCGCGTTCCCGCGACAGGGGTGCTTTTCTCGGCACAACACCATATGCAAAAGAATTAACGACAAACTATCCGTATTTACAGCTGAAGTAGTAGCCGTAATTGTAGGGATGCAATGGGTAGAAGAAGTGAGACCTCAAAGAAGAACAATCTGTTCGGACTCTGTTTCAGCTCTTAATAGTTTGAATTCAACTGAAACAATAATAGATGATTTATTCAAAGAGTTATCCATGATAATGTTAAAGAGAGAATTGGAATTAATCTACTGGCGTGGATTTGGCTGCAAAGAATGCACTGAAATCAAAGGACGAGTAAATAATGAAAGTCCCATTTGGTAAAGTTTAAGGTGAGGCCAAATCGATAACAAAGGGCGACATTATTAGGCTATAATATTCGGAAATCAATTAATGGCAAGGCTTTTAAAGGGAAATGCAGAAGAGAAGAAGTTATATTAAGATTAAGATACTAGTTTTAAATCAACCCTGTTTCTGTGGAGCATATCATTATGAGTTGTAAAAAATATATAATGCAGAAAGGAGAATCTTGCAAGGTAAGATATGTGTTGGAACAAGAATGGAGTTTGAAGGGGATTTTGGGGGCAGATGAGAAAATGTGGGAATGTAGTAAGGCTCTATTTAATTTTCTTAAAGATACAGGGTTAGAGCACAGTATAGGTGTGTTTTTTAAATAATTGCATGCTATTCTTGTAACGAACCTGTTGATTTACAATGTTCGGAATTATAATTGGTTAAATATAAGTGGTTTCATTAGAATAGTGCTCTTTGTTCTTTCAGAGAAACCACACCCTCCATCATAATCAGTTCATGCTTACTACAACTGATATGCACCCAGCCCTCTTGAGAAGACCAGATTCTTCATCTAAAAGACTGTGCTTAAGTTTTCCCTCTAACTGTCATTCTCAGCAACCCGTATATGCTCATTTGCAGTGCTGCCCATACTGATCTAATGGTATTCATTCCCCTGGATGTTTCTAAGGAGGCCTCCTTGTCTCTATCCACTGCAGTCCTCAAGCTTATTGGTCCACATCCTGTTAGACACGGACTGATGTGCATGTAAAGGCTGACTCCCCCCTCTGAGTTGATCATAGCGCATCTGTGAAAATAAACCTGTTCAAGCTGATACTTCCCTCTGCGTTGTTCTGGCCGCTACATTTTGTATGGAATAAAAATAATGACAAATGTCTTTGAAACAAAAATGCATGTTGAAAAGAACAATGCATTGTACATTGCTTGCATTTGAATGCCTTGTATTTTCAGTGCTTGCAGTTTTAGGGGCTACAATTTAACATAGTTGTTTATTTAAGCTGTGGATATTTCTAATCAAAACATTTCACACACATTTTCATAATTAAAAATTCAATAATTCATATTCACCTTCCGAAACAACGGACGGATCCATCTGCTGTTAGTCGCTCACCAGAAGGTGGTGCAAGCGGCTGTCGATGAAGACCGTTGCAACAGGTGGATCAAGTCATTCATTCACAAAATCTGATTTGCAGAAATGGAGCAAGCTGTGAGTAGAAGTTATCAGGGCCAATATAAATATGCAGAAAAGCTGATGTGTTAGCAACAGAGGGAGCTCGCAGACAGAAAACCCATCCTGAGGAAGAGAGATGATGATGTAGTGGCTAGAAGTTACTAATTCTTTCAGGTGTCCAAAGTACGGCCCGCGGGCCAAATGCGGCCCTTGGATAAATTTCAAACAGTCCGCAGCTTGTCTATTAAAATATATTATACATGGCCCGCCAAGCATAAATGACAAAATATGCAGTTTTACAATGTTAACACAAGATGACATGACAGCACTAAATTTTAGACCAGATGTAGCAGTAATTAATTTAAAACGCGAGTGATAACAATTAGATATGCGCTCTCATTTCTTTAGCGCATGCACGATAAATGCACCAAAAGCGGAACAGCGCGACTTGCGTGAAGGCTCTGCACGGCGCAGCGCAGCGCGAGCTCAGAACAAATACTTTACTTGCTGACAGGTCACAAGATCACAAGATCACTAAACAGCGCTGTGAGAAGCGTTTGCGTTTGCAGAGGTCTCCACTACTGTACAGATTCCACGGTGATTTAAACTAGTTTAATATGCAGTTTAATAGACACAACTTTAGTTCAGTATTTATTTATTTAGTTTTTTAGTTTTTTGCTTATAGCTTTCCTAAAATTATCTTAAAAATGTGAACACTGGGTTAAATTAATTATGTCATTCGTAGCACTTTTAAAGACAGTGGGATCACAAAAATAATAACATTGTATATAATTTATATAGTAATATGTGTAGTAATAAATGTATGTGTAGAGAAATTATATTATTGCCTCAATGTCATACAACCAAAGGCTTTATATATGGACTTATATTGAATATTATTATATTAAAGGAACTATGCTACAACTTACGTCAAATCTCTGCCGGTAAAAACGGATACACTTTGTTCTTAATAATAATTAATAATAATAATCAGTTTTATTTATATAGCGCCTTTCTAGCACTCAAGGTCACTTTACAAATCAGGCTTAAGGAACAGAGACAATAGACATCAATACACACACAAAAAAAAAAAATAATATCCTCCTCCTTTTTTTCTCTAACAGATGTCTGTTGGACATACGCTGTAGCTCCTCAAACACTGAATAAAATAAAACAAGTAAAAACATTTTATTTTCAAATTACTTTCCAAATTGAGAAATAATTATCCTAATTAATTTTTCCTTAAGTGTGAGAGCGCAACAACACTATATATGTGTTGGCATAGCAACGTGATAGGCTACTTCCTGTTTCCTTTTCCGTCTGTCCTATGAAGCCCTTCTCATTTAATTCGGGTTGAGGACACTCCGTATATGCATCCTACAGAAGATGTGACCTCCGGAGGGTGCAGCCTTCGGAATGAGACACAGCTTGTACAGTGGGGGGGAAATTATTTGACACCCTGCTGATTTTGTACGTTTGCCCACTGACAAAGAAATGATCAGTCTATAATTTTAATGGTTGGTTTATCTGAACAGTGAGAGACAGAATAACAACAAAAAAATCCAGAAAAAAAAAACTTTCTGGCGCTATGGCATTTCAGCGCGGTGTCGGAGATGTTAGTGTGTCTTTAATAAGATCGGTCACAAACATGATCCCTGCACCATCTAATGTGTAGCGTCTTATTAACTCACTGTCATGCATTGTGTGCAACACAATTCTTCTCCCTCTTCATGTTTCGTCCATTTTCTCCGCTGCTAAAGAAACTCTTAAGCCTCTTAAAAGTCCTCGTCCGTACTCCTAACAATTTTGGACCTTAAGACCTCTTTTAAGGTATTCTTTTAAGGGTTAAGATGCTTTCTGAATTACTTTTTTCTTTACTAGGATATTTTCTTTAATTTTAAGAGGAAACACCCACATTTCTAAGAATTTTCTTAGAATATTGTTACTAGGAGCAACTCTTAGCGCTAAGATTTTTCATGGATACGGGCCCTGATCGCCAGTTTGCAGTTAGTTGTGGGAGGATTTCTCTCCACTGGATTCACCGCCGACACCCTAGCATGAAGAATTTTTTATTTATTTTTTAAGGATGACGGCGACGAGGACGATCAACAGCACAAAACATGCCTAACAGCGCGCGCGAGATAGAGAGAGAGTGCCTGAATGATTGAGCGCGTCCTCCATCAGGTTAAGTCATATTCATTAAAAACAAAATAGTTTAGGATGTCCTAAGAGTAATGTTGTGGTATTATCCTAATATCCTCTCAAGGTTATTTTTTAAAGATTTAAAGATTACACAGGAATTAAATATATATATATATATATATATATATATATATATATATATATATAATAAACACTACAGTATTCCATTAAAAATTTAGAATTTTCAATTTTGATTTCATGCCGACTTTACGAAGTAACATGAGTGCTTTCTGTTCACAAATCATCTTCACTTCAGCGTAGATCATAGATCCTGCACATGTTCACAAGAGAACCACAGTGCTTGTGTGTTGTGTTGACATAATTTTTAAAAAGGCACCAATGAGCACAATTATAAAAAATAAAAAAAGGACCTAAATGTAATACATGAAGCTTGCATACAGTGTCCCTTTTCCTCTGCGTGTAACAAGTGCCGTACTTCTGGGATGGGTTGTATTGTTAGAACGTCTGCTCTCATGTCAACTCAACATGTATGCATTGTGAATGTGTCTGAGATCTACATATTGTGAGAAAAAAGACATAATTTGCTTGGTTTTGGGGTTTTTTCCACACAAATAATCTGCATCACTCCAGCAACTGGAGTCACATACTTGATGTGAATTCACATTTTTGTGTGAACTATCCCTCTAAACAATATTGTGTTCTCTTATAGGAAAAAAAAAAATGTTTTGAATCTTCACAGTTTGTGAAGTTTAAATTTTGTGACCACTGTTTGGTGCAACACCAGTATTGTAGGAGTGCTCATGTTTTCTTTTTTTAATTCTGTCTGTTGCTTTTTAAAGCTAAACTGTCTTCCACATTACAGGCATTTTTCAGTGTTTGACACATTGTTAAATTAATTTGACTGAGTAATTGATTGATCAAATTGTTTTGTTAAATAAAAGAATGCATTTTTAAGAGTGTTTACAAGAACTATAAATAAACCATGTTTAAAAAAAAAAAAGTATGATTCAATTACTCAAGACATTTTGGACAAAAATGCACCAGCATTTCTATAATAACATACATGTTGTGGCAAATACAGTAAATATGCAACATTACAGTTACATGAAGTGAAGGTTGAAACAAAAAATGTGAAATGAAACAAAAACAGAAATGTGTTGGTTTTTAACAGAAAAAAATGTATCCTGAGTGAACTTTGCTTAGCTTTAAAAACTATGCCGCCCCACATTTACATATTCACACTAATGTACACTATATTGCCAAAAGTATTGGGTCACCCCCTTCTAATGAACAGGTTTGACTACTTTAGTCATTTAGTACAAATCTTAATGTTTAAGCATATAATGATATTCTAGGGAATTGTGTGCTTCTAATTTTAAAGCAACAGTTTGGACAGGACCCTTTTCTATTCTAACATGACAATGCCTCTGTGTATAAGGCAAGGTTGGTGTTTGGTAAAGAGTTTTTGGCTCAAGATCTGCATTTAAAGTCACACCAGAGGTGTTCAGCTGGGATTAGGACTTGGCTTTCTGCAGACCAGTCAAGTTCTTCCACACTGACTCAAATCAATCATTTCTTTTTGAACCTTGCCTTATACACAGAGGCATTGTCATGTCAGAATAGAAAAGGGTCCTGTCCAAACTGTTGCTTTAAAATTAGAAGCACACAATTCCCTAGAATATCATTATATGCTTAAACATTAAGATTTGTACTCATGGAAATTACTAAAGTAGTCAAACCTGGTCATTAGAAGGGGGTGATCCAATACTTTTGGCAATATAGTGTATGTGCACTGACATTTTATCATTAATATCTGAATATTTTTACCTTTATGTTTCTTATTACAATAAGACATTAAAAATTATGTTTGGACATTTAGATGATTTCACATATGCTTCTGAGGAACTGAATCTTGCCTTTCATCTGCTTGTATCCAGTATTTTTGCTGAGATGTTGATCTCTTCATGGTCTTTGATGTGAAATAGAAACTAATTGCTTCCTTTGATCCGAGATCTTATTTCTGTATCTGTTCCATTAGATATATACTGATACAAACCTCAACAACCTCTTGTTCTGTGCATTTCCTCTGTTCATCTTGATGCCATGCTTCTTGGAAGTACTTGAATGTCGAGCACACTGCTTGAAAGACTGGAAAATGATGCCTACTTGAGTTGGTTCTTCAGACTAGTAGCGGCCTGTGCTGTTTCATCTGTTTCCCTTATGTCATGACATATTAAAGAGCACCAAAACCCAGTTTATTTTATTATCTCATTATAAAATTAACACAATTTTAAAGCTGTGACCTTGTTTCATATTAAAAGTAACAAAACACAAAGCTTGTTGTGATTATTGAATGGCAGGTGCGCTACAAATAATGTTTAGTAAAGATCATGCATCATCAAAATCAGAGTAGGTGAAACGACTGATCTTGAGATTTAAGAATCCATATCAGTATTGATTGAAAATGTTAAATCCATATTGTTAATCAAGCACTAGCATACACACAGCTGACATGTTTACCTGTTGTAGTTTATCCATGTTGTGTGCATGAAATACAAACACAGTCAAAACATGTTGTCTGAGAAAACTATATCGAGACAATTATTATTGTTTATCGCCCGGCTAGTATCAAATAGACATATCAAGTAAATATGCATGATTCGGTATTGTAGTTGATATGACTCTCGGCAAGCACTGAGAGATGCACAGAGACGGCTGTTTGATTTATGCTAATTTCATGCATACAGTTTACACTAATTCAGCTCTCACACTAACTATTATTGATTTTAGAGGTTGTGTAATATCGTGCTATGCCTGCCACACCTGTTATCCAGCAAACACAAGGAAGTGAAAAGGGTGAAACAGCAAAGGCTGCCACTGTATACTGTGTGGTTACAAATGCTTCTTGTTCGGACTGCAGGCAAATCACATCTTTTCAGGCAGACTGTCTGCACTGTTAATTGCAAATGAACAAATCAGATTTATATGTCCAGACATAACCAACTAATCCACATGGGCTTCTTCAGTAACGATGTGGGCATACTCATATGTGACGATGCTTTCAAATCAGATGCAGGAAAAATCTCCAATCTTCTCAATCTCCAAATAGGCTCCCTGTTGAGTCGCGGTGCAGAACTTCTCCGTTGCACAAGAAAAACTGGTATATATTGTGAGGCTCTGTGCTGTAGTCAAGGCCAGCTTCGTTTGAATACTGTATGAATACTTAAAGCATTTCCGTCACCGGTTTTCACATTATCGTTGTGTGCCATGTTAAGAGTGATGCAAAAGACAATTTGAAATCTGATTTGAGCAGCCAGAGCATCCAGACTGAGACGCATCTGTAAAAATCTGATTGGAAACGCAAATGTGAGAAAAAAATCAGATTTCATGTTTTTTTTTTTTTTTTCCACAAACCCATCTTAATATAGTCTGAATATACAAACAAAAAATGTTGGCAGTCTGAATTCATTCACTTTTCCCTATTAGTGTGCTATAGTGCACTCAGTTGAGTGAATGAAAACAAGTTAGTGAATTCAGACACTGACAAACACCTGCAGAATCACTAAGAAGAACAAGAAGAACAGAAAGAAGAAAAACACAACGGCTGCCTTCCAGCCACACAGCCTTATGAAATCAACTGGAATAAAAGAAGACATTAAGATCTCTGCAGAGTAATAATGTCCACAAACAGCATTACCAGTTTCACTTATTTCTAGCCAATTTGATTCTATTTTTGTGAAATGTCTACAAAAGTTCTTATGGAGAATTAACAGAGGTTCAGGGGTTAATGTCCTTTTATTGAAAATTGTTTCATTTGAAGTTGCCATTATGGTATTTAACAAGTAATGTTTCCTTTAATTGGGCTCTTGACTCTTGACCTTTTAAAACATTTTTCTCTGGCTGCTGTAACCCTGTGTTTGAAAAACACGTTCTTAAGCTGCAAAAAAAAAAAAAAAAAAAGCCAAAGTCAAATGAAATCAGGTGACAATGGTTATATGTTGATAGTGGCATCAATAAGTGTCCTGATTTGTTGATCTAAAGTCTGTTGTGTCTTTAATTTACATTTTGCCCAATAAACCTTGTGATACTACAGTGTGAAAGCAACGATCAGATGTTCTGAAGGTCTTTTTAACACTTTTTGAACTACTGTATTATTCACACACACACACACAGACAATAATCAGCGTATGAATCTCAATGATGACCAATCAATCAACAAAACGTACAAGCTCTGAGATCTTCATCACAAAACAGTAGCAAAAATAAAAGCAACAAGTAAGAATGAAAGAAAATAGACGATTCATCCCGTATAATTGATTAATGCCGCAGTGCATTCTGGGAGCCATGGATAAGTTTTGTACTATGGTGGCACCCAGCATGCATGCCACCATGAAGCTTTCATTTTATCGTCACCATTGTTTAGAGTCATATGCTGATTCTTGATGTCTGTGTGTCTAAATTATGAGGTAGTTCAAAACTTTCTGTGCGCACTGTGGTTTTGAAAGTGTCCAGATTATCTGATTAGTCAAAACATTGATGGATCTCAAGCTGAAGTGATTACAGTCAATACCAAAACTGGACATCAGCGCTTTAGACTCCAATAATGATAACATTATCATCATTACATAATCATTGACGTTTGATCACGTTTCGTCCTGGGTTTTCTTGCAATAACATATGCGTCTTAAACACAAAGTTGCAGCAGCCAGAGAAAAGGGAACATTAAAAGGTAAAGGGTCAAGAGCCCAATTAAAGGAAGCATTCATCGCCATAATGGTAACTTCAAATGAAACCATTTCAATAAAAGGACATTAACCTCTGTAATTCTTAGTAAGAAATTTTCTATAGACGTCTGTCTGGTTAGTACAAAGGGAAGCTGGTAATGCAGTTTGTGGAGTTTTTTAATCATCCTCTGCTGAGATCTTGTGAGATTAAATGTCTTCTTTTATTCCAATTGATTTCATCAACTGAAGGCTGTGTAGTTGCGTTTCTCTTCTTTCTGTTCTTGTTTCTTTTAGTGATTCTGCTTTTGTTAACAGCAGGTGTTTACCAGTGTCGGAGTTCACTCACTTGTGTTCATTCAGTCCACTGAGTGGACTAAAGACAAATGCAGGGAATAGTGAATGAGTTCAAACTGTTTTCAAAAGGTTATTTATTTATTTTTTTTCTTCTTTTTTTTTTTTGGTCTCAGTCTGGACACCCTGGCTGCTCAAATCGGATTTTAAATTATGTTTTGCATCACTCAAATATCTCATCTAAAAAAAAAAAACTTCAGTAAAATGTCTGTACTCTTGTCATATGGAAGTCCTGGACAAGTCATGCATCATCCTGCATCCTGAATCATCTTTAATATTTCTTGTTTCTCTTGAGTGAAATCAGCAAGAACACACGAGAAGATGATGCCATGCTAATGGATCTTTCTGTCTTCCGCTCACAGTTCTCAGAAACGTGTTTTTTTTTCTCTATTCTTTTTATTGATTTATTTCTTCATTATTAACCCTAACCTGCGAACACAAAATGCATGATTTGTTTTTTTTTTTTTTACCAGCCAACTTTAAAAGCTTCTGTATCATCTGTCTGCACGTTTTCAATGTTTTTTAATTGTGTGTTTTAAGTTGAAATGATGAAAGTAAATATATTGTTGTTTACCATTTAAATCATCCTCTGGCAGTGACATTTTTATCTCAGATTTTTATGTGTATAAATTATGTGATACGTGATTGTCGATATTTTCAAAAAGATATAGCTTACTTAACGTAATAACAAATGAAATAGCCTACATGGAAAACATGTCTTTGTGGGAAAATTGCGTTACCGGTAGTCTTCATATAGGCATATTTTCATAAAAGCAACACAATTTAAATTGCTTTCAGTTTATTAGCTACAAAGCATATGCGCGTGAATCATGTCACATCTGCCTGTGATCTTGTGTCTGATCCACTGTTTTGAGATGCTGGCGTGACTGTGTGCAATGTCAGTCATATTACTCATTTGATTACATCGCATATGGTACGAATCATGTCATTCCTTTTTGCAATGAACTAATTTGATATATTTTTGATGTACAGTGAGGAAAATAAGTATTTGAACACCCTGCTATTTTGCAAGTTCTCCCACTTAGAAATCATGGAGGGGTCTGAAATTGTCATCGTAGGTGCATGTCCACTGTGAGAGACATAATCTAAAAAAAAAAATCCAGAAATCACAATGTATGATTTTTTAACTATTTATTTGTATGATACAGCTGCAAATAAGTATTTGAACACCTGTCTATCAGCTAGAATTCTGACCCTCAAAGACCTGTTAGTCTGCCTTTAAAATGTCCACCTCCACTCCATTTATTATCCTAAATTAGATGCACCTTTTTGAGGTCGGTAGCTGCATAAAGACACCTGTCCACCCCATACAATCAGTAAGAATCCAACTACTAACATGGCCAAGACCAAAGAGCTGTCCAAAGACACTAGAGACAAAATTGTACACCTCCACAAGGCTGGAAAGGGCTACGGGAAATTGTCAAGCAGCTTGGTGAAAAAAGGTCCACTGTTGGAGCAATCATTAGAAAATAGAAGAAGCTAAACATGATTGTCAATCTCCCTCGGACTGGGGCTCCATGCAAGATCTCACGTCGTGGGGTCTCAATGATCCTAAGAAAGATGAGAAATCAGCCCAGAACTACACGGGAGGAGCTGGTCAATGACCTGAAAAGAGCTGGGACCACCGTTTCCAAGGTTACTGTTGGTAATACACTAAGACGTCATGGTTTGAAATCATGCATGACACGGAAGGTTCCCTGCTTAAACCAGCACATGTCCAGGCCCGACTTAAGTTTGCCAATGACCATTTGGATGATCCAGAGGACTCATGGGAGAAAGTCATGTGGTCAGATGAGACCAAAATAGAACTTTTGGTCATAATTCCACTAAACGTGTTTGGAGGAAGAAGAATGATGAGTACCATCCCAAGAACACCATCCCTACTGTGAAGCATGGGGTGGTAGCATCATCTTTGGGGTGTTTTTCTGCACATGGGACAGGGCGACTGCACTGTATTAAGGAGAGGATGACCGGGGCCATGTATTGCGAGATTTTGGGGAACAACCTCCTTCCCTCAGTTAGAGCATTGAAGATGGGTCGAGGCTGGGTCTTCCAACATGACAATGACCAAGCACACAGCCAGGATAACCAAGGAGTGGCTCTGTAAGAAGCATATCAAGGTTCTGGCGTGGCCTAGCCAGTCTCAGACCTAAACCCAATAGAGAATCTTTGGAGGAGCTCAAACTCCATGTTTCTCAGCGACAGGCCAGAAACCTGACTGATCTAGAGAAGATCTGTGTGGAGGAGTGGGCCAAAATCCCTCCTGCAGTGTGTGCAAACCTGGTGAAAAACTACAGGAAACGTTTGACCTCTGTAATTGCAAACAAAGGCTACTGTACCAAATATTAACACTGATTTTCTCAGGTGTTCAAATACTTATTTGCAGCTGTATCATACAAATAAATAGTTAAAAATCATACATTGTGATTTCTGGATTTTTTTTAGATTATGTCTCTCACAGTGGACATGCACCTACGATGACAATTTTAGACCCTCCATGATTTCTAAGTGGGAGAACTTGCAAAATAGCAGGGTGTTCAAATACTTATTTTCCTCACTGTATATTGTTGATGTGTGTTAGTATATTTAAGGTGAGAAAGCAGTCTGATGCACCTATGAAATTGAAGTAGTTCTTAACACAGGCTCTGATTTATGCCCCCCTCCCCCGCCCCAAATATAATTATAATAGGCCTACTATGACAGGAGCACACAGGGAAAATGTGTATTGGACACCTTGCGGATGCAAAAGGGGTGAATATTGTTTTGTGTTTTGATTATACACTGTAAAAAAAATTCCATAAATTTAAGGTAAAAAAACGGCAGCTGTGGTTGCCGGAATTCTACCGTAAAATATACGGTAGCAACGTTTTAGGTTTAATGGTTTTAACTTAAATTTACAGTTAAATACCATAATTTCATTAACTGATATAATGTTAATATACCAACCTATTGAAGTACTGAAATCTGTTTTGTACCTTTGAAATACACTGATAACCACCAAATGCAGGAGGTGATGAGAAAGTCACATGATGATAACATAAATAATAACATATATAGAAGGTGCACAGTGTCATTCACACAAACAATAAACACCATCATGGTGAGACTCATTAAACTGAAATATGCAATAAACATTCATTTAACAACATTAGATGTAACATACAACCCTAATAAACATAACTGATAAGAAAAAACTAAGAAGAAACCTAGTTATTTCAAAGAAAAAACATCAAATTCAAACAAAATTTGAAATGCAACGCAGGGAATTCTGGGAACGTCAATTTACGTTTTTTCCCTGTAAATTTTACATTCTTTTTCACTTCCAAAAGCGGTATTTCACCGTAGAATTGTCTGAAATGTCTATTACAAGTTTTTCACCGTATATATTAGGGGAACGTACCTATAACCATTTAACAGGTTTTTACCGTAGCTTTTTCACAGTTTTTTACCATTAAAATCACGGTAATTTTTTACAGTGTAAGTTAACATTGGCCGGCCATTCCTGGCTTATTGATTGTTTATCTTTGTTTATCAGAGCTGTTGAAACTGGAGAATCACACTAAATAAAGAGATGAAAACAACAGATGCAAGTGTAGGCTATTCGATGAAGCCTGTGTGCATGAATGTTTACTCTAACTGTACAGAGAATTTCACGGAGGAAATGAACAAATATCCTCCCAGCAAACAAAACTTGATTTTTTATGGAGGACCATTACACCCCTAATAATTTGCTGAAAATCCAGCACATTCAAATAATTAAAGCTCCATTCTTTACAATGCATTCATGTAGCTCAGTAGAGCAAGATGAATGATGAAATAAAGGGTTCGATTCCCAGGAAATAAATGAACTTAAAACTTAAATACAACAGAAGTTGCTTTGGCCAAAAGCATTAATGTAAATATAATGTAAAAAAAAAAAAAAACCTAATTCTGCATTCCGACAAAATGGACAGCTAATGCTGTTGTGGCTTGATGATGATTCTGCCCTTCATAGTCAGCATCCACCTTTTTGCTTAGAGACTCAAATAACAGACAGCATCACAGTATTTTAGTGTTATTATAGTTTATAGGAAAAATTACCATACAAAACTAACAAACAATGAGATGAGGGTGAAGATGAGGTGAGATAATATGTTGAACTGCTACATTAGTGTTTAAAGTTTTTAATAAGTTAAACAACATTTATAACATTTAATGATTATTGTATTTTGTAATATATATTAGAACTTTGCAATATTAATAATGCAATACTATTTCTAACCCTTTCTTCCTCCTCCTCTAAGCGTTCTGAGCAGCAGCAGTGTGCAGCCCTGAGGGAATGCAGCTGCAAATTCAAAATAAAGACACTGACAAGTGATGTTTTATTAACAAATGTCGGGAGGAGCACGCGCAGATAATGAACACGGCCAATTCATCATCAGTAATTACCTTCATCATCTCTAGTCATTCAGCATCCCTCCACCACCCCGACTCCTCTGCCCCAGCACGGGGAGGAGCACACGGGCTGAACGCCGAGCTCGGACCCCTCTCCCCGGACAGCACGCCAAATACGCATAACCTTTACTCAGTTTATTGTATGTAAGGGTGAACTCGTGAAATTACGGTTTAAAAGCACTTTAACTCTTAACTCTGCTGCCTGGTAAACCTCTGTTCTCTCTCTCCTTCCTTTTGTTTAATCGCCGGTTACGTTATATTATGTTTGCCTTCTCAACTAGTTGATGTTAACTTGCTTTGCCTGTTATGTTATCACCGGTACGACGGCAATCACAAGAAAAGTCAAATACAAAAAATACAGCGTTGCAGACGACATGATCTAGACCACAAGCTCAAAACTCATAAAAAAAAAGAAAAAGGAAAGAAAAAAGTCTGTTTTTAACTCACTTTTCCTGTATTTCACGTTACGTTAGCTCATTATTTACACTGTGTGCCATAACTAACGCTATCTAACTTGAAAAGTTATCATGCTTAATAAGTGTTTAATAGGCTAAGTGTTTAAATGAATGCTTAATATAACGTTTAATAAGTAGCTACTTCGGCTAATTTACCCCACTTTCCCAATTAGTCTGACATTTTTTTTTTTTTTAATTTATGCTTCAACATTCCCCAATTCTGTAACTCATGAACTCATGACACGGTTTTGAAAAGTGAGCTAAAATGCTTAGCCTACTAGTAGTATTGTTTTAAAATTCATAAGCATTAAATAATAATTTAACATTCAGATAAACATTTAAACAGTTGAGTGTGCCAAGTTTATTTTCTTCAGCATGAAAGGTGTGCCAAAGTAAAACAGAAATACAAACACAAATATAATCTAGTATAATTATTTTAAATGTGCCTAATGCGCATATACACAAAGCACTGTTTGTGCCAAGGCCTATCATTATAGCTGGCACACCACACTGACAAAAAAAGCAAGATCTGAAATTGAATTCACTATAACAAAGATAAATCAGGATAGCACTAAAATCCTAACTATTTTGAAAATGAGGAGCATATGTTTCCCATCTTTCTACTTAGTTTTCTTTTATGCATTTGTGAACAAACTTTGAGATTTTTCACAAAAATCATGAAATATAGTAATAGAAGGTTTACATTTCTTCCAATTGGATGTGTAAATATGGCATTTACCCACCAAAATGACCGTGTCCACTATGTCAGAAAAAAAAAGGAAATTCAATATACTGTCAAAAAAAAAAAAAACAGGGTATTTTCTAAAACTAAGGGATAAATACTGTTTTTTTTTGTTTGTTTGTTTGTTTTTTTTTTTTTTGTTGTTGTTTTTTAACTGAAAGCTAGTTGAAAACATCCAAACTTAATCAGTAAAAGGCTGTTCAAGTCGGCGTAGATAGCCTTGTGGGTAAAAAAAAATAATAATGTTCCAGGAATGGAAGAACAAACTAAAATCTCTTCTGTAAAAATGCCTCTGTGGATACATTCTAAACAGGAATTTTTATCAGGTCTCTTTAAATTTGGGGCAACAAGGTTGTCTATATCAGACCACATCACCAAAGCTGTAGCAATGAAAAAGAAAACATGTGTAAAAACTGTAAATAAATGTTAGGCTTGCACCTATTTTCTAATAATTACTGTAAAAAAAGTACTTCACTGTCTTTTTTCATCAATTTAATGGATCCTTGCATTAAAGTCATTTCTTAAAAATCGTAATGACCGCATACATTTGAATGGCAGGCCTGCTATGAATAGAATAACAGTCCTCATTATGAACACAAAACATAATTAGCTTCAGTATTCAGTAGACAATTAGACTATGTTTTACTTAATGGGGGCGGTGGGGAACCTGGATAATGGGTGAGGGGTGGGAGCCACTGTGCCAGAGGAAGCATCCATTCATGTTGTAGTGGTATTAACAGATGAGAGAGATCTCACATCCTTTAAAAAAAGCTTTCCAAGACATGTTTGACATAAATTCAAAAGTGTTGCAATCTCATTCTGATGATAATATAACGTTATTTTATAGTTTGTTTTTTTAGATTAGATTCAGCTTTTCTGTCATTCTGTCATTGCAGAGTACAAGTTTATAGTGCATTTTAAAAAAAGTACTACAAGATTTTAACTCCTCCTCCCTCTTACAATACTAACCAATGAGAGACTGATACGTTATTTCTCCTCTCTCATTTCTCTCAAGAAAAGCAATAAAGAATCAGTGATCAGTGGAAAAGACAGAGACACATTAAGGAAGGGTTTTTTGAGACATTTGTTTCTGAACAGACAGCAGATCTGCAGTTTACACAGTGAGAAACTCAAACTCTTCTGTCAGACAACCTGCGTGTTCATCAAGCTGGTAAGAGAACTGTCTTTTTGGTCACATGTAAAGAACATTAAATAGTTATAACACAGATAATCACTAAGTATTTTTGTCTGCAATTTTACTCTACTTCATATATACTGTGCTGTGAAAACTTATGTGGCTCATCCCGACTTCTGGTTTTTGTGAATATCTAATACTAGATAGTTTTAGATCTTCAAACAAACGTCAGTAAATGTTGAATTTTTTCTTGCAGTCTTTAAGCAAAAAAAAAAAAAAAAACTTTACTCCTATGCTTTGTAAAACCAGTCGTGCTTGAGCTTCAACTTACAGATTTTAGGATTTTCTGGTGGAGTAGAAAAATGCTGCGTCTTCGATGTTGTTCTTTGGATCTTTTTTTTTTTTCAATTCTAGGAGGAGCTCAATACAGCAATGAAGACTTTAAGTGAAAAACTTAAACTTAATGAAGAACAAATCAAGGTGAGGAAACAGAAATTGACTCGAGAGTAATTTTCATTACAGCCACAGGATCAAATACAATTATAAGTTTATTATTTTTGTAAATGATAGGCAGGATTTTCTTCTGCATCTGTAATATGTCAGTATCTGAGTTGATCTCAGATATTATTGATGTGAAGTGTTAATGTGTTGATTGAGATGACTGAAGTCATTTTGATTTCAGTCTCAAGCTGAGCACACTGAGCGTCAGATTAAACAGCAGTTTGAGAAGCTTCATCAGTTTCTCAGAGATGAAGAAGAAGCTACAATCACTGCACTGAGGGAGGAAGAGGAGCAGACGATGAAGGAGAAGCTGGAGGAGATGATGGAAGAAAATAACATCTGCTTTCTAAAGGTTTGATTTCAGATCATGATTGATTGACTGATTGATTGATTGATTGAGTTGTTGATGATAAATTGTGTGTTTGTTCTGCAGAAGTTTCCAGTCTCAATGCAAAGGTGAGTGATCTGCTGGTGTCTCTGGTCTCTCTGCTTCTGATCCAAATCCACTGCAGTTCTGATCCTGAATGTTCTTCCAGAGTCCAGATCTCATCACAGCCGGATCCACAGATGCCTTCTGGAGTTTTGATTCATGTGCCACGTTACTTGAGCAACCTGCCCTTCAGAGTCTGGAAGAAGATGCAGGACATTGTCCAAAACAGTGAGTCTGGAGAAGATCTGTGCTCTTACACAAACAGTTTATCATCACACAAAAGTAGATTACTTCAGTTTGTAGAGTGAAGTAAGTAAGCTAGTACTTACTCCTAAGTAAGTGAGTGAAGATCATTGGTCTGGTCTATAATGAATATTATATTTTTTTGTTGTTGTTGTTTATCATTTCTTCATCTACTCCAAGTCCAGAACAGATTAAACGGTGTAAAAGTGAAAAGAAACTTGAGGCTCCATTTGTGATTCTTCCGCCTGAAACACTGAGCCACAAATATAATATTGTGCTCAAGGAACTTCAATATGAATTTCTAGTTCTTCAAAGACTTTGCATTATAATGGTGTTACTAGAGGAACTATTTACAGTCTCTAGAGTTCATGAAGAAAATTAATAATTTTATAGGCTCATCAGAGAGCTGTGGCCAGATTCATGACATTAAGAATACAGTTCTTGTATTGTACTTCTTATTTTGAAACTTGCGAAAAAGTTAAGAATATTGCATATTCCCAAAATTATTACTTATGTACAATCTTAAATTAATGGATTCGAGAAATTATTCTTAAGACAAATCATAAATCTTGAAAATTATGTTCTTAAAAATTATAATGTTATATTATAAAATGCTTTACCACTTAACGATTCAAGTACTTGCAGTATTAAGCAAGCCAACCTCATGAGTAGGATAGTACAGTCAGAAAACTTTAAAACCTGTCATTATATTTAATGTGTGTCTAGAACAAGTGCTGCTTCATGTGTCATTTTTACAGTGAAGAAACACAAACTCTTCCAAAATATCAGTTTGTCTTGATGGACACAAATGTTTGAATCACACATTTAATGTTTGTATCTGGTGTCATTAAACGCTGATAATAAAAATGAGTGTGTAATTAATAACACTGACAGTGATCAGAGGAAAATGTCTGATGTGACTGAGCAATAGGACGAGTGTCATAATTCATAATAATCTGTGTTTAGTTCACTGATCATTATATGAACATCAGTATAAAAGCAGCTGTTGATTGTGTCTCATCAGCTCCTGTGATTCTGGATCCAAACACGGCTCATCCACGTCTCGTCCTGTCTGATGATCTGACCAGTATGACAATGATCGAGAACAAACAACTGCTTCCTGATAATCCAGAGAGATTTGATGATTATTACTGTGTTCTGGGTTCAGAGGGTTTTAACTCAGGAACACACAGCTGGGATGTGGAGGTTAAAGAGAGTCAATACTGGCTTCTTGGAGTAACTACAGCATCAAACCAGAGGAAGGGGTGTGTTTTCTTTAACGCTAATGTCTGGTTTGTGCAGAACAGAATGTCTACACTGTCTAGTTTTGCTGTTGAACAGGATCTTGAGCGTGTGAGAGTTGATCTGGATTATGACAGAGGAACGGTGTCATTCTCTGATCCTGTAACTAACACACATCTACACACATACACAACCACCTTCACTGACACTATCTTGCCATTCTTCTGTTGTTCTTCCTCTTTGAGGATTTTACCATCCAACAGTAAGTAACTCATCATGTTTCAGTATTTAATTGAGTAAGATATTATATCTTAATATCAACACAGCTCTGATTGGGACGCAGTTGATCACATCACTGATATCCAGCACTACAGACACACATATTTCTGTTATATAACAGACCAGTGAACAAGAAGGTTTACATTACATTTATTAATCTTTAAAAATGCTCAATTATTAATTTAGCATCTGACAGATTTTAAACAAACTGTAAAACGATTGATTATGAGTTTATAAGATCCATCCCATATTGTCTGCTGAGGTGAAGTTAATATTAAGTCACTTAATTTCAGACTCAACATTCCTACAGTCATGGAAAACCTGGAGAAATCAGGAAATTAAAAATTGTGATATCCAGGCCTTAAAAAGACATTGTAAATAGATAGACAGATAGATAGATAGATAGACAGGATTTCATGGCTGATATATTTCCATTCCTTATAGAACATATATTTAAGTGTTGTGTTGTTATTAGCATAGGTGAAATTTAACTCTTGAGTAGGGGGTGCAAGAAAAAAACGGCAAAAAATTGCCGGATATATTAAAAAAACGTCTTTACGGATATATATCAAAACAATGTCCTACCATACTGCATGGCGTCCGAACTGACATCGGTCACCCCTGGTTATTATGATTGTGTTTGTGCTTCCTGTTTTGTCTTGTCTGTTCTGTTCTGTTTCCCGTCTATTGCTCCCTTGTTATCTAAACCTGTAATTTACTGTTTCCCTGTTCAGTATTGTTTATGTTAGTGCTTGTTGATATATATCTCTGCTATATTCTCTCTGTGTAAAATAAAACAGTGTTTTTGATTATTCATTGTTCGTGCCTGATCGTGCCAATAATGGTTATTGTCAAAGTCATTCATTTGTATCGGTGTACTGGTGTACTGGCACTAAACTAAGTAAAATAAATAAAACATAAATTCAGAAATTAAATCTATGATCTGTTTATTTTAAATCTGCCTCAGTCCTTAGAGTCTTATTTCATGGCCAAAGTTAATTTTTGAGCTTAATATATACATTTCGATAAAAAAAAAACACACCAAAAAACGGACCGGACGGACACAGACACTTAAAGAAATCATGGTGTTCATTTGGGTTTCTTTTAATGACAGCAGTCAATATAACAACTGAACAATAATTTTTTCCCAAAATCCGTTTTATCTTTTTTCAAAATTCCATTTTTTCAGTTTCAGTATTTCTGGACTCCTTTTTAATGGTTAAATTAAATTTTATTAAACAGAAAGTATTAATTACAATTATGAAACTTAAACAATTTAACATGAATTTATTAAAAGTTTAACAAAAATTACAAGTTTAGGGAAATGTTTTATTTTTTCCAACCTTGTTTTATTGTTACCAAATTCTATGTTTTAACATGTCTAACTATTTGAAAGCATAAAAACAAGTTTCATTTATTTTTACAATAGCCTTATGATTTTTTTTCCCCCTCAGAAATTCTGTGTATTTACATTTTTCTATTTATCAAATGAAGGCATAAAACATTAATTTAATTGATCTTTTAGTTAATGAAAATTGGCAAATGAAGGCGATTTAATATTACAATTAAAACATTGAAGAAATAATGTATGATTATTAATCATTTTAGTAGTATTACATACACATACTGAACAATAGTAATGTATTTCTGCGATGATGTCTTCAAGACAAGTTAAATCAAACTTTCATTTTGACGGGTTTCCGTGTATATATGATATGAGGATAGTTATACTCAAATGAAACGGTCAAATGCTCATGAAGTGACTCTCAGAGCAGTTCTGGAGATGTTGTTCATGTATTTATGTCCTCATTTAGTGAGACGGCAGACGCTAAACCACCGGAGCATCACATGAGCTTCAGTACGAGTAGTAAAACCCAAATTTCTGAAATATTGGGACGTTGGCATAGGGGCAACAAAAGGCTAAAAAAGCCAGAAATTTTGAAAAGATTCAGCTGGGAGAACATGTAGCAACTAATTACGTTAATTGGCATCAGGTCTGTAACATGACTAGCTATAAAAGGGATGTCTTAGAGAGGCAGAGTCTCTCAGAAGTAAAGATGGGCACAGGCTCTCCAATCTGGGATAGAGTGTGTAAAAAGATTGTAGAATACTTTAAAAACAATGTTCCTCAGTGTCAGATTGCAAAGGCTTTGCAAATCTCATCATCTACAGTGCATAACATCATCAAAAGATTCACAGAAACTGGAGAAATCGCTGTGCGTAAGGGACAAGGCCGAAGCATTCAGTTCAAAAGCCAGCATCTCTGATGGTATGGGGGGGCATAAGTGCATACGGTATGGGCAGCTTGCATGTTTTGGAAGGCACTATGAATGCTGAAAGGTATATAAAGGTTTTAGAGGAACATATGCTCCCCTCCAGATGACGTCTATTTCAGGGTAGGCCTTGTGTATTTCAGCAGGACAATGCAAAACCAAATACTGCAGCTATTACAACAGCATGGCTTCGTAGTAGAGTCCGGGTGCTGAATTGGTCTCCCTGCAGTCCAGATCTTTCACCTATAAAGAACATTTGGAGCATCATTAAATGAAAAATATATCAAAGATGACCACGAACTCTTCAGCAGCTGGAAACCTATATCAGGCAACAATGGGACCAAATTCCAACACCAAAACTCCAGAAACCCATGACCTCGATGCCAGTGGGAGTGGGAGTGTGCTCACCTGTGTGTGCGCGCATCAGGGCGGAACTAGAGAGCAGAGGAGAATTGTAAACGCGTGACCATGTAGAGACAGAAATGACATGCCGTCATATAAATAAGATAAATAACATAAGGCTATTTAGTTTGTATAATAAAAGAACAAGGTATAGACCTGTTCTATAAGAAAAGGTAACTTTAAATGACCTCTGTTGTGAACTGGCGCACTGAATTTGGTTCCCATAGCATAGGGAATACCATGGGTACACACTCACACAGACACACATGCACATGTTTATTTTTGTGAATTGTGGGGATATTCCATAGGCGTAATGGTTTTTATACTGTACAAACCGTATTTTCTATCATCCTACACCAACCCTACCCCTTACAGGAAACTTTGTGCATTTTTACTTTCTCAAAAAAACTCATTCTGTATGATTTATAAGCCTTTTGAAATATGAGAACATGAGGAAATGTCCTCATAAATCACCTTCTCCTTGTAATACCTATGTCATACCCATGTCAATATACAAATTTATGTCCTCATATGTCACAAAAACATGCACACGCACACGCACACACACACACACACACACACACACACACAATATTCAGAGTAAAACAAACCTTCCCGAAAACTCTTCTTTGGTTTCACAAAAAAATCGTAATCATCAGATTTGATAGTTACAGGTTTTTTCGACTGCTTACACCATGTCCTAACTACACACGAAGCGACAAGATTCCAGCGACAAGGAATTTGGGTGTCAAACACGACACGACACCGCGACGCGACAGAATCAGTCAAATATCACAGCCAATCAGAACCCAGATAGCAAGTCTGCAAGATCTCTTGATCTGGAAAGCATCTGCTGTCTAAAAACGTCTGACAGAAGTCTTTCAGATGTCAGTTTTACATACATTCTAAATCATAAACATCTTAAAGACATCTAATAGACGTCTATGTGGCATCTATAAGGAAACACTCTAAAAAATACATCTTGCAGATGTAAATGCAGACGTCAAATGGACGTCTCCGAGATGTACGTGTGCTATCAGGGAAGCGTGTGTGCTAGCTCTCTCTGAAAGCGTACTGCTCTCGCAACGAAATGGATACGTTTATTATCTAATTCATAAATATTAAACCTTTTTAACATCATTAAATGTACATACTGAGTGACTGATACCATCTTTGTCATGGAATGGTTGGTTCGCAGTGAGTTCACAGTTTTTATGTACATCTTTAATTCATCTTTCATTTATTTTCAAGATCTGAGGTAAACTCTCTGTTGTTGCTTTCAGTATGGCTACAAGGTCAAGCAAAATAATATTTAAACTCATATTAGACACATTTAACTTTGAATAAAGCACATAAACACCTGAGATTATCTACTGTCATATAGTTTGTATGTTGTTGTTGTTCCAGCCGCGACGTCACGGAAATAGAAACTGTTTCTAAATTAGAAATTTTGTGTCGCCGTCGTGGCTAGTTAGGATAAAAACTCAGATTAACATGGAAAAGATACCTTTTATCGCGTGTCGCAGTGTCGCAACGTGTGTAGTTAGGACACGGTGTTACACATATTTTCAAAACTTTGCCTCTTTTTTTTTTTTTTTTTTTTTAAACTTCACACACAAATCCAAGAATTGCACACACAAAATGCCTCACATTTCTTGCAAAATGATGCACTGCATTCAAAATATCACAAACACATCTCAAAAGCAAACATTTGTCTTACACTGCAAACACGATAATATTACATTTTTGGATATATATACACACAGTTATTCAAAACTTAAAGCTCTTCTGTCATGAGCTCCAATGGACATTTACAAGTAATTGGCAAAGAGATGCTGAAAAATTCATGATAAACATGAAAACAAGATTGAAACCAAACCTTTGTGGTTGTGATTACACAGTACTAAAAAGAAACATTAACCATGTGTAGTTGTGTTGGTCTACATTTGTATTTATAGGCATATTCTAAAGCCATGATTGGTTGATGTTAAGTAAAGCAATGAGTGTTTGGACATGTGAGGCACTGATTAATTAGTCCGCCATTTTGCTTGGTTGTGTTTGAAAAAGGAAATCAAGATACTTCCTGTTAGATTTTTGTGTGTTACATAGGCTAGAGCATTGTGTGTTGTGTTTTGCAAAAAGTGTTTTTTGAAATTGAAAACTGAGTCAAAAAAATAATAATTTGAAATGTGTTTAGTAACAATAGAATAGTAGTCACTATTGAAATATGTACCCAAAGAATAAACACTAGCATCTAAAGAATAAGTAGACTAGTATCTAACGAATATAATGGAATAAATATTAGTATCTAAAAATAAGTACTTGTAGCATGAAAATAGACATTAGTACGTTTAAACATTAAAAGTTAAAACAGCTTGCCATACTTATTCAGGACATTTTCAGATCTGCTCTTATTTACATAGTCACTTAGTTGACCAATCAGAGAGCGCTGAGGAGCCAGACAGCCAATCAGAGGACAGATTTGAGCTTCGTTGCCGAGTGAAGGATGGAAGGGGCGGGGTTACCGTCAGGCAGTGAAATCAAGGCAGTTTCCTCGCGGTATGTTTGTAGTGCAGAAAGTTTCCATCTGAAATCTTGCGATATTCACAATGACATGACAGTTAAACCAGCCTTTAAGGTAAGTATTTTTTCCACATAATTTAAATATAGTCGCCTTCGTGGCGGAAAGTCCCCCGTCTAATTATCCGAGAGGCGAATCTGTACATAAACATGATTTCCGCATCAACAAACCTCAGTCAACAACAAACTTATAAAGTCACCCTCACACCTGAAATCCACTATAATTCTACTAATAATTATGAGATATTGTACATTTGAACATGGTACCATTGTAATGCCACAGTATGAAGTACTACGCTGTGCAATGTACGTTACGTTCAGCACCATGGTAAATCCCATTAGTACCATAACATCCCATTAGTTTACAATATTAACTTAGTGCAAGCTTTAAAGGGAAGATAAACTGGAATCACGTGTATTTAATACATAAACACAATAGTTATCTGACATTTTTATTATTGTAGGATCTTTAATGGGAGTTTTGGTGTTAATGTGGCTTAACATTGTAAGATTCCTTCGGTCACATGGCTCAGTATTTTCCTCTAAAGGGCTGTGCACTACATCTGGTGACATATTAACCTTTATTTCACTGTCCCACAGCTTCACTGGTACCTGTAACGTCCAGAAAAGCCCGAGCGGCTCACATCCCTCCTCTGATTGGACAGCAGGGATTCAGAGTCTCCGGATGTCATGGCAACAGTATCCCGCGGGTCATGGATGTGAGAGATGAGTTTGACATTGGGATGGAACCCACAGATGACCTCGCGTCGTTTGAGGTGGTCAACCTGTCGAACCCGGGGCTGCTCGATCTGGGCACAGACGTCGACGGTCACGTTCAGGAGTCAAAAGACAAGACCAAACTCAAAACCAAACTCATTTCAGCGTGGAATAACGTCAGATATGGAGGTGTGTGACCAGTTTTTTATAAAAAAAATTTTTTTGTGTGTCTAGCATTTTTATTTCTTTCAGTTTAAGTACTCAAGAAACATTTTATTATTATCAATGTTGAAAACAGTACCATCCAGAATCCATGATATGTTTCAGTTCTCATAATTCTTTGATTAATGGAAAGTTCAGTAGAACGGCATTTATTTGAAATAGAAATATTTTGTGTCTTTATCGTCACTTTTGATCAATTTAATGTGTCATTGATGAATAAAAGTATTAATTTCTTCCAAAATTTTGAACTGTAGTATATGTTTTTATATCAAAAGATAGTTGATATATTTCTAGTCATTTGATAGTTCTACAGTTTTGACCTTTACCTTCCTTCCTCACTAAGCGACCAGATTTTGACTGCACACATTTTCAATATGACTCTGTCATGTTCACTCATCTGTTTGTGAGCAGGCTGGTCTCTGAAGAGCAAGCCGCGTCTCAGTAAGAGCAGCCCCGTGTGTCTGCTGGGACAGTCCTATCAGCTGAGCTACAGCGGTAAGCAGCACAGGACGGTTATGTCTGTGTGTGAGGAGTCGCTGTGTGTCATGTTTTCACTGTAAGTGTGTGTGTTTTCTCTCAGGAGAGCGGGAGAGTTTTCGGCGTGCGTTCTCCTCTCTGCTGTGGATGACCTACAGGAGAGGTTTCCCACCGCTGGACGGCTCGGCCCTCACGTCTGACGCGGGATGGGGCTGCATGCTCCGCAGCGCACAGATGCTGTTAGCTCACGGACTAATGCTGCACACGATGCCCGCGGGTACAAACACACTGCATGGATTTAACCCTTTAATGCATTCAGACCTTTTTAAGCTGTAAGACATTCTGAAGTTTAAAGTAGTTTCATAGGGTTTAATACGGGATTAATTAATATTGGTCTGACTGAACTTGGAAAATATATAAAGACTATAATAATACATATCAGGACAAAAGACCATTTTTGACCCGGAAGAAATTGTAATAGTTTGTAAAAAAACTAAAAAAAAAACTTTAGTACTTTAATAATGTGGTAAGACTGAAAATACACATCAATTAATTAAAAAAATTTTTTTTTTAGATTTTTAAAACATATTTTTTAATAGATATATCCCTTTTTGAAAGACATTTCAGAAGAAATTTTAAAAGTTTGTAAACAAAAAAAATAAACTAAAAATTAGGCTTTTCTGACCACATTTTAAAAATGTGTACATTATTGATATATTACCATATAAAAATATATTATTGGAAAATATATTATTGGATTCAGGTCAGCCGAAGCTTTTTCACTTAACAATGTATTCAAATAAAATGTCTCATAAACATGGTGTAAATATATTTACATATGACCCTGGACCACAAAACCAGTCATAAGGGACATTTTTTTTAAATTGAGATTTTTACATCATTTGAAAGCTGAATTGATAAGCTTTCCATAGATATATGGTTTGTTAAGATAGGACAATATTGACAATATTTGGCTGAGATACAAATATTTGAAAATCTGGAATCTGAGGTTGCAAAAACAAATCAAAATATTTAGAAAATCGCCTTTAAAGTTGTCCGAATGAAGTTCTTAGCAATGCATATTACTAATCAAAAATAAGTTTTGATACATTTACTTACAAAATATCTTTACTTAATATCCTAATGATTTTTGGCATAAAAGAAAAATGGATAATTTGGACCCATACAATGTATTGTTGGCTGTTGCTACAAATGCATCCGTGCTACTTGTTGGTTTTGTGCTCCAGGGTCACACACACACATATATATACTGTGTATATATATATATATATACACACATATTTA
This sequence comes from Onychostoma macrolepis, assembly GCF_012432095.1. Taxonomy (NCBI): domain Eukaryota; kingdom Metazoa; phylum Chordata; class Actinopteri; order Cypriniformes; family Cyprinidae; genus Onychostoma; species Onychostoma macrolepis. The sequence goes on along the minus strand of NC_081157.1, from coordinate 45,647,319 downwards.
CATAGAAAGCAGTTATTTTAAGTTGTACTTTACTTGCACACTTACTAACTGCATATTATGTACAAAAATAAGAACGCCATTCCTTTGGTCTGTATTGACTCTCTTCAGGCTGGACGTGGCCTGCGACGCATCATCAGACCAAAGATGACCTGGAGGTGGTGGACGCTCACATGCTGGACGATTACCTCAAAGAGAGACGGTGTGACTCGGGAAAACCACGCAGACGCAGTCTGGGAACCGCGCTAGACAGCGAGACTCAGGAGGAGCGGACTCACAGGAGGATCGTGTCCTGGTTCGGCGATCTGCCCTCCGCCCCGTTCGGCCTGCACCGGCTGGTGGAGTTCGGCAGGGCCTCTGGGAAGAGGGCGGGCGACTGGTACGGACCGGCCATCGCGGCCCACATACTGCAGTAAGTGAACCATGCAGTGGGTTAAAGCACAGGGGGACTTCATGAACTAATCTGAGAACACATCTGCTTCATTGCATAATTGTGAGGAAATATGAATGTGATTGGATGAGCATTTGAAGCCGATATACTATCACCTGTGACCACAGGTCTGAACTCTGAACTCACTCAACATTAGTTTATAGACTGATATTTGTTTGTTACACTAATCAGTTTACTTTCTATTGATTTTTATTATTAATAAATGCAATTATTTAGTGAATAATAAATTTTTAGTGTTAATTTAGTTTTAGTAATATTTAGTTTAAATGCATAAGACACTATACACTGTACATAGATTTATTTTCCTCAGTTTTATTTTAGTATCTTAGTATTAATTATATATTTTTAATTGTTTTCTTATTTTTGTATTTTCCGATTTAATTTCAGTTAAAGTTTCAGTAAGTTTTTTTGTTTTTTAGTTATTATTATTTTTTAACTTGTCTATTTAGAGATTTTTTTTTTACCTTTATTATGATAGGACAGATCAGAGCTGTCAGGAAGCAAAGTGGGAGAAAGAGGGGGGTGATCGTGAAAGGTCCTTGAGTCAGGATTCAAACTCGGGACGCCTGTAGAGCAACAGCACTGTATGTCGGTGCGCTGCCCACAATCGGTGCCAGCTAACTTGCCTGTTTAGTTTTATATTCGTATTTTTGTTATATTTTTGTTATGTTTTAGACATTTTTATTATTTTTGTCTATTTAGTTTTCATTCATTTTATTTCATTTTATTTTTTTAATTTTCCATTTTAATTTTAGTAAACATTGTAGCAGTTTTGTAGTTTTAGTAATTTTTATTAGTTTTCTTTAAATATCTCTTTTTTAATATTTTTATTGCAGTTTTAAAAAAAATAATTTAATTAAAAATTAATTTATTATATTATAGAAAGGTTTTAACAATTTTGTTGCATTTTAGTCAATTGTCTCCTTAGCTTTTAATTTGTATTGCTTTTTTTAAGTTAATTTTAGTAAATTTAGTACTAAAGCTAAACAAAAATGTGAAGTTTTCACTTTGTGACTGACTGAAATAAAAAGGTTTTTATATTTTTGTAAATTAAGTAAATGTTTATATTATATTTTATTTCTGTTAATGTTCAATGTTTTTAGCATTTTTAGATTTAGCTGATGTTATGGTAAAATCACTGTAATGCACAGCATTTAATGGTGTATTGCTGCCATTTATACATTTCAGTACTGTCATATCCAACATGAGAAAAGAAACATTAATATATTAATGTTCATATTATAAATGAATTAGCATGTAAATATAGAGTGATACTTGAAGGTAAATGTTTGTTTGTGTGTTTCAGGAAGGCCGTGGCAGCGTCCGAGGTGTCCGATCTGGAGTTATACGTGGCACAGAACTGCACAGGTCAGTCAGTCATGATTTAGCAATGAATCCTGGTCAGTTTTAGATCCCCTGTTTTGTGCTCATGTGGACACATCTTTATTTTTGCACGAAATTACCTGCAAATTTAACACAAACTGCAGTAATCATGGTTGATTTGTGTACAGGCTGTAACACCTCAACACTAAATCTCTGCATTTGTCTGTAGTGTATGTTGGAGATGTGTTAAACCTGTGCGGGACGTCCCGTACGGATCTCTCAGCGTGGTGCAGGTCTGGCTGGAAGTCGCTGGTTCTGCTGGTGCCTGTGCGTTTGGGCTCTGATATGTTGAATCCGGCTTATGCTCGATGTGTCAAGGTGCGTTACGACACACACACAGATGTGAAGTGATGTTGTTGTGATGGTCTGAGCTCATGTTTTCTTGCTCTGTGTCCGCAGAGGTTGCTGGAGCTGCGGTGCTGCATGGGAATCATCGGAGGGAAACCCAAACACTCGCTGTTTTTCGTGGGATTCCAGGGTGAGTCACGTGACGTGCGTTTGTGTTTTTAATGTTTAACAAATCGCTCAGCTTTTGTGTGTTTGTGGTTTTCTGTGTGCTTCATGCAGATGATCAGCTGATCTATTTGGATCCTCATTACTGTCAGGCTGCTGTAGACGTCCAACAAGACAACTTCCTTTTAGAGGTGAGCCGATATTTTAAGGTATTTTTTGCCTGAAAACCAATTAATTCCGCCTCAAAATATCATACATACAGCAACCAGGGACTATCAAAGTAAAAATAAAATTACTAAAAACTGCACTTGTGCATATTTTTATGGCATTTTAATGGGGTTTTTTTGGAGCTTGACGGCTGCTGATCACCATCTGCTTTCATCATATGAAAAAGAGCTGAATGAACATCCTAATAAACACCGTTTCTCTTTTACGGGATTATTATAATTGACAAAAACTATTAAAAAAAATGTTAAATTGAAAAGATAAACATTAATTGAACTAATATAAAATACAATAAACTTATTTAAATTAGTATTATTTTTATTTTCAGGTTGAAATGCTAAATTGCTAAAACAAAAGCTGAATGAATAATTAATTAAAAAAATATACGTGTTTTAAAAAAAATGAGTAAATGGCAAAAACAGTACAAAATTAAAATCAAAACAGAAAATAAAATAAAAATATAAACTGAAAATAAAACAATTTTTTCTATAGTTTATTGAAAAAACTATAGTTTTTCTGTTTGACATCTACATGGTTATTATTTTTAATTTAAATAAGATAAATGTTAACTGATAAAAAAAAAAAAAATTGTTTTATTTCAGATTTTGTTTAAAGTACTAAAATGACTAAAACAACAACTAAAATAGAAATCAAAAACTACATAAAAAAGCTAATAAAAATGAAAAAAAAAACTGAATAAAATTAATTACAACTTTAACTAAAATTTAAAATTATAATTAAAATGAAAAATATAAAAATGAAACTTATTCAAAATGAAGAGTTCATTTGCAAAAACCGAGAACTACATTTTTATTTATTTTTTTCAGAAATCACGTTTTTTTTATTGCGTATTCCAAGTAATATCAATCAAACTACAGTTGGGTTGTTTTGATTAAGTAATAATAACTTTAAAAAATACAGGTAATTTACAAAATTAAAGTTCATTCAGAGTATGTTTTTTTTTTTTTACACGTATTAAAAGTTTGTTTTATAGCAAAAGCAGATGACTCCACATTTCATGTTTTAGAGTTAAAAAATCTTTGTAATCTCCTCAGATGATGTAGAAGTCTGACAAACGTTATTGTTGTTGTGATCATAGACTGTATGGATGTGATTACACGCAATACACAGAGCTTTCCCTCACCATTGTAACGCGCTGCTTTCGCAAGGATCCATGAAAATGTTTCAGCTTTTATTTTCCTTTTTTGCCCTGAAGAAGATATCACAGGTTCATCAAGTTCATCGAAATTATCCATCCTCGATCAACAAGGGCGCTTGTCAGCTTCTGCAGTAAAACGTGAACTTGCGATGCCTTGAAAAATTGGACAATACCGGCTTTTTTGACAAAACGTGTTTAGGGTTATATGTGGAGAATAATGCACGGCAATCAGCTAAATTTATTTTATTTCTTTTCTAAAGTGCCGTTTATCGGTTTTTGCAAAAACTCTTCAAATATTAATCAAAACTGTAAAAGTATATTAATGCCTCCACTTTTTGAATACAGGGTTATAGTTAACTAAAATTTTTAATAATTTCATTAATTAAAATAAAAAAGCTTATTTAATTTGAGCTAGTTACCAAGGCAACATTTCTCATTTCCAATTAAATACAAATTTGCTGAAATAAAATGTAGTAAAAACCTATGTATATAAACATTTTTAAAACAGACATGAAAACAGAAAATATAAAAATGAAAAGTGATTCAAAATCTTAATAAAGACTGTAATAGTATATATTGTAATTTCATGTTATTAGAGAATACTTATTGTAACATTCAAAAACATGCATTTTTTGCAAAGCTGCTTTGAAACAGTATGCATTGTGAAAAGTGCTATACAAATCAATTTGAATTGAATATATTAATGCCTCTGTTTGTTGTCTCTTGGTGCAGTCGTTTCACTGTAAATCTGTCAGGAAGATGCCGTTTAACCGCATGGACCCGAGCTGTACGGTGGGTTTCTACGCCGGAAGCAGAGCGGATTTCCAGGCTCTGTGCTCAGACGTCACTAAGGTGGGAGGAAGACAAGCACATGCTACAAAATCAGAACTTATCGGCATATATTATACGTCTAAAACCCTGCAATGTCAAGCTTTTCCTCCGTTTTTCCTTTGATGGACAGGCTCTGACATCATCCGAGGAGAGGTACCCCATCTTCACGTTTGTGGAGGGTCATAATGAAGAGGACATGAGCTGTACGTCAGACTTAGTCACTCATATAAAGTCCAAAGACAGACCGGGTCGAATCAAAAAGAAGAGCTGTTTGGAGGAGTTTGTGCTCTTGTGACGCACAGACTCTGTACTTCCTCCAGTCTCAGTCATGTGATCAAGACTGCCACACTCACTGGCATGTCAATGAGAGCTGGGCTATTTTGTGTGTCCAAAACGTGGGTGAATGAAGGTGCTTTTGCTCTTTGTTTTTGTTTTTTTACAGACTGCTGCTGTTATTTTCTTGTTTTTCTGTAGTTGTTATGTGTAAAGGCACCAGACAGGAGGTTGTGAAGAGTTCGCTGAACAGGTGGCTAAGCAGATTACATGTGTTTGGTGTGACGTTAATGACAGCAGACAGTGAGGCTCTTGGACAGATGAGAGGTGCATACGTTACTCTTTGACAGGCAAACATGGGATTTGGCTGTTGCAAACACTGTGATTTAGTCTCTGTTTATGCTTTGGCTGTTTGTACTACTGTATAAATGGAGAGCTTTTATTTTGATGTTAATGTTTCAGAGATAAAGTAAAACGGGTCTGGCTCACATTTCACATCACCACTTTTTTTTTTTTTGGGAGGGGGGGATTGTTCTGATTCAATTACACACATTTCTGCCCAAATTCTTCTGACATATGTTTTCATTACCAGTACTTTTGAGGTGTTTAATTTCCTGTATTCTCGTTGTTCTTAGAGTTTAGATTCTCAGAGTTTTCATTAGTTTTTTTTTTGGTAGCATGAAAGATAGACATTTTTGTAGATTTATACAGACCAATTCAACTTTTCTGGTTAGGCAACAAATCTGCTGTTAACACAAGCAACTACTGACAATCGATATCAGTATCAGTTCAAAATTAAGTTTATTTCTTAATATAACCTGATCTTTTTAGAAATACATAAATAAAATATATTTGTGTTTTACTCCTTGAGATTTTTTCTTTTTTTATTTCATATTGTTTATTTATTTAATTTCATTTCATTTTTAGGATTTACCCCCTGCAATTCCCTCTTGAACTGAGGTCTGCAAAGCCAAATTGGAAAATAGACATGAACGGTCTCTCAAGTCGTATTTACAACTAGGAAACTTGTAGATAATTTTGAAACCTGATTTTCCAAGCCATGTACTTTGAGCATGCAAGAAGACAGAACTATTTATATAGTAACTGGTAGGTTTTTTTTCCACAGCTTCTACTTTTCTTTCTCTTGCCATTACAGCCATCTATATATTTACGTATATATAAATAACCGTTTGATGCATATTGTATTATTTTACATAACGAAAACAGCATTTATTCGACTGAAACTTTAGAATCTAGTATGGTAAATGTATACAATAGTGCAGTTAACGTTTATATGGTTGTCAAAGAATGGGACGCTACATTTTATTCAAAATACATTGGATCTTGATTAAATATCTTCAGAACATTTTTGCTTTTTCCCAAGGAATAGGCAAGAATGAGCCTGGTGTCCTCCATGATTCCTATTCTTCCCAACAACAAAGCACTCAAATGCAAACTCATAATTCTGACTTAAAAATAGGGCAGTAGGAAATTTCCAGTAACACGTGAAGGCAGCATAACCTCTGCAGGAAAGTGACCCTCAGCAGAATTGGACACCCATGGTTTACACCAAAGGCTGTAAGTGTCGTACAGATAACCAATAGTTATCGCAGTGCAGATCTTTGTGGAAATGCAAGTTAATATGTTTCTCCCATCAGTTTCATGTTTAGGTCATCAATGTAGACCAGTGGTTCCCAATCCTGGTCTTAGAGTACCCTCAACTCTGCAAATTTAGTTTGTCTTCCTAATCCAGTGGTGTCCAATCCTGCTCCTAGAGGGCCACTGACCTGCAGAGTTTAGCTCTAACTTTAATAAAACACCTGAACCAGCTAATCTGTGTGTTGGAGCTAAACTCTGCAGAACATTGGCCCTTCAGGAGCAGGATCATTGGACAACACTGTCCTAATGAAAAACACCTGATTCAACTCATCAGTTTGTTAGTAAAAACTCCAAGATGAGAGAAACATCCAAAATGTGTATTGTTTGGGGTTCTCCAGGACATTGATGTAGACCACTGTTTGGGGAAGGAGTGTTGCTATCCTGTTTTATCCAGGATTTGCATTTTGATGGTGCAATGCTCCATCTTAGTTCAACTCCACCAGACTTGCTCTGTGAACAGTTGATGGATTCCCATTAGCCAAGACCAGGCCTGAGATGGGCCCACCTGGTCCAAGGTTTCACTCGGCTGGAGCGGCTCTCATATCTCTACCATACTGCTTGAAGTACAAGTGCGAGTGATACTGAAGCTCTGGAAGCATCATCCGAATACAGAACCCCTGATCCTGCAGCGACAGGTTCCCCCACACCTCATATCCCACGATAGTGGCCGTCTCCGTCTGCCATGGGCGCAGCAAGTCTTCCAGCTCTCCTGGAGGAACCTCAGCCCTGGACACACATTTCCGTTGTATATTCTCCGTCAAGGCCCTGAGCCGTTCCGCCTCCGCTTTCAACCTCTCCATCCCAAACTGAGCCGCCTTCTCCCAGAACACCTGCACAAAGAAGTCGTAGAGCAGCGTGTCCAGCACATTCCACGATCGCATTTTCATCCGCATGTTCTCATCCAGCTCCGTCACGCTGTTGCCGGCACGAGCATTGAGCCGAAGGTAAGCCAAATCCTCATACTCCAGTCCGAGAAGAGCCCCCAGGAGAACCAGGGACTCGTCAAAATGCTCTGCGATCATCACCAGGTGAAATGCTTCCTCCAGTTGCGCCAAGTCCTCCGGCCAGGAGCCGTTCCACTTCTGGTTGTTGAGCCCTATGTCAAAGCTCATTGGGTTCTTGGCAAGACCGTTCCCAGGTTCCTTCGGGTCCCAGAAGATCTCCGGAGAGTCCAGGAACACAGAGAGCGCAGATTTGCCTTCGTTGGCGGCGGCTCGGCGCGCAATGAAGAACGCTGGGACAGTGGAGGTGTAGTACCCAAAGACCGACTCAAAGGTCTTGATTGGGTCTCGCAAGAGCGTGATGAAGACAGTGTTCTGGGGCATCACCTTCCTCACCTCCCTCAGGTCCAAACGCATGTGACTGCAAAGCAAGTCGAACTGAGATGAACCCTCGGGCAGCTCGTCCACAAACGCCGCTCTGAATCTAAGACCGAGAGAGAGCAAGAGTGAAGAACTTGTTTGGTTTAAAGCTAATTAACCTTTGAACAGTCGTTAATGGTCTGAAGAGGGAGGTCAAGAATACATTGATGACTGACTGACTTGATCCATCCACCCTACACTATCAGAAAAGGTGCAAAAGATGTCACTGTAGCAGTACCCTTTAAAAAAAAGTTTTACAACTTTTATTTACCCCTAAAAGGTGCATATTGGTGCCTTAAAGGTACATATTAGTACCTAAAGTGTACATAGTAGTAGCTTTTAGAAGGGTATTGCCCCAGTGACAACTTTTGTATCTTTTTTCCAGTGTAGTGATATACTGTATGCAGTGTTTTTTAAGGTCAATTTTAGGGCGCCATCCATTGGTGATTCTATACTATTGTTTTTTGGTGACCTAGCATGGGTAGCTAAATGATGAATACCATAAAGACTCAGTAGCTAATTTGCTGTCATATTTTTCTTTCTGCATTTACAGCCATTCAAAGTAGCTGTGTATGCTAGCAAAACAATTTGCATAAATCATGAGTATTTCATTATATTATATTAAAGTTTTACATTTTTTGGAGGCTTATAAAAATGTAAAAAGGTTCCTCAGATTGTGAAATGGACTTAAATTGTCTTCTGGTGATTCATTAGCATGTTTAGCATGGCCAAGTTAGCCCTATGCTGTAACTAATTTGCTGTCAAAATTCATCTTTCTCCATTCAAATGTAGCTGTGTATGCTAACAATCCAATTTGCAAGCAACATATCAATTGTACTGTAAGTATTTCATTGTATTGTGGTTAATGTGTTTTGGAGGCTTTTATGGATTTATCTTTGTCATTTGGTGCCTTAGATTGATTAGCTTGGTCCAGTTAGCACCATGGTGAAACAGACTCATATTATTCTCCGCCTGTTATCTTTGACCCAGAATATTCATTAATGAAGAGTTTTCAGCTACTTGGGACCAAAAACAGCAGCAGCAGGGCATGCACTTCTAGAAGATCCTGCACCAAAACACCTCTGAGATGAATGGGAACAGGTAATACTCTAACATGTAATTAAACTTATGTAGATACTGACACATTGTTGGAAATGTGATGTACATCACGCACTGTGCTCATTTTACCTGTCTGGGTAGTTAAACTGGTACGTGTGGGAGGGAAAGGCGAAGGTGGCGCTTTCTCGTTCCCCGAGTCGAAACAGGATGTTCTGCACGGTGCTGCTGCCGGTCCGGTGTGTTTTCAGGAAGACCACAGGGGGATGAACTCCCCGTCGCTCAGCTCTGGCTGTTGGTGTGTGTTTGGGTGGTTGGTGTGTGTTTGTAGTAAGAGGTGACGTGTGTTTCTCAGCAGTTCTTCTCTGGTTCCTTCTGTCTGCTGTAGGTCTCAGATCATAGGTTCTGTAGGACAAACATCTGATTAGATGCCTTCTCCTGTATCAGCTGACCAGTTTTCTTTCTTTCTAGTTTTTTCATTGGATTTGAACCACATAAATGTGTTATGTGTGCAACAGATGTAAGGGATGTGAGTTGATTCAGCAGAAACTTACTCCAGTGTGCAAGTAGCACATAATAAAACAGGCAAATTAAATGTCCTCATAAGCACTTCACACAAAACCAGGCCGGATTGCTTTCAAACCATGTTTGTGAATCCTAATGTCCTGTTTTCTGGTCAACTTTACAGTGTGGTTTCCTAGTGAACACCTCAATTCGTAAAACAGCTTTTCAACCAAAGAAACCAAACCACGTGATGTGCACCTTGTGTTGAGAAAACTCTTTCAAAACCAAGCAAACAAACCTAATTCTAGTTAATTAAACAGAATTTGTTCCAGACCTAGTTTGAAAGCGCTCTTTAGATACTGTCCTTTTTAACCTTCAGTGTTGCTTCAACTATTATTCAGAAACTAGTTTTCAATATTGTATAAAACTATTATAAACTATATTATGATAATTAATTAATGTTATTTTAATTTTGCTAAAGTTTTAGTAATTTAGTTTTTTGTTAGTGTATTACATTTTTGGTTTTATTATTATTTTTTTTTAGTTTATCAAGTTAAACTAGTAAATGAAAATAAGTTTTTCTATATTTTGTTTCATTTCAGTTAATGTTTATCTTATTTTAAGTAACAACATTATTGTTTTAGTTTTAATTAACAATAATAAACTTGCAGAGAACCCAGACGCTTTAGTAATGCCAGCATCGTATTGAATCCTTGAATGCGTCGTACGTTGTTTGGACAAAAGCATCTGCCAAATGCAAATGTAAACTTATTTCATTTGTTTAGTTTTCTGCTAGCTAAAGTCTCTCACCTGTTGGTCTGCAGTGAGTGTGTGGCCAGGAGCGTGAGGAGCAGTAGGAGCGCTAACACCAGCAGTAAAGCGCTCACCCGGTGCCTCCACAGCCAGCGCAGGCCCATCTCCACAAACACAGCCTCAGCTGAGCTGCTGAACTGTTAGTGGTCTGTCTGTGATGTGAGGATTGTCTCTCACAGCCTCCTCTCACCCCTTTAATCCTGTAGGCCGGATCAGAGAAACACACACACACACACACACACACACACAGTCAGTCCTCCACACACACTGCTTTATATTCATCATAAAATGAAAGCGGAGTCACAGCAGTCTGTTTTTTTTTTTTTTTTTTTGCTACTATTTTTTTATATATATATTTATTACACCTGCTGGTCAAAAGCTTCTGTTTCCATCCAGAAATCCTCATTTGGGTTTCTCTTAAAAAGTTGTAGTTTGCCCTTACAGGAATTAAGATCTTATAAGACTCTCAAATCAGAGCATAAAGTCTTAGAGGAATGTTCAGGGTTTTTTTCAACATTTACCTGTGTTTTTGTTGTGTTTTCCAATACAAATGTGTAAACAGCCTTAGTTCAAGATAAATTGACTTGAGATGCAAAATGAAGAGATAAAAAAATGTTTTCTGAGAAACTGGACTAAATTAGGTGAGTTTATGCTTAAAACAAGAACAGATATGACATATGGGATATGAAAACCAGTTTCTCCTTTGAATTAAGTTGTTTTTCTGACCCCAATAGCAGATATTTATTTTTAATCATAAACTCACTTCATTTGAACAATTTCACGTCATTTTGTTTCTCGACTAAATGTTTTTTGAGTTAAGAATCTTTAGACATTTGCACTGGAAAATAAGAGCATACTGACATATAATGTTCCCTTCAAGTTCATTTTGTTCCTTACATTTTCTTTACTTGGTCTTAGGTAGGTATTGCCATTTTCGGAGTGTCTATTTACACTAAGTGCAAATAGCCAGCTTTGTTGGCAGAGGCTATTTATATTAACTCCGCCTACCAACGTGTGTTTGGGATAGTCAACACTGCAAAAAGATGCTTATTCAATATCAGTTTCAGTGGCGTGGATGGTTAGGCGAGTGCTTTTTGACGCGATTGACCCGAGTTCGAACCCCCCTTTTGCCTAACTTGTTTTTTCTCCCTTTTCAAATCTCATATTGCATCGGAAAGGCATTTATTTTCAATAAAAATGAAGGAAATTATCATAAAGTTGAAAATAAGGTATTAGGGTTAGGGTAGGTGTAGGGAGGGCTTTATTGTCTCAATAAGGTGACATCCATTTAATAGCCTAATTTGAATTAAAACTATAATTACGTTATTATTGGGTACTGTTTTATAATGTACTACAATATTGAGGTGCAGATAATTGCCACAATTTGCAATAAGTAGTATAAACAGCAGAAAATCTTGCTATTTTAACATAGTGTAATAGAATCTATAGCTATTTGCACTGTGTAAATAGCATATCGTTAAAAATACTACTATTTTCACTTAGTGCAAATAGAATCCATTGCTATTTGCACTTAGTGTAAATAGTATCTATCGTTAAGAAAATGTGCTATTTGCACTTAGTGTAACTAGCCGCTGTCTTTATATTATATTTTATGTTTTAGTGCCAGGTTATTTACTCTTATATGCTGTCTGTGAGTCAATTAAACTGTATAAAATAGTACTTCAAAGGTGAACAGAATCATATTTTCAGTGTTTTTACAAGGTGTGCATCTGTGCATGCTGATATTTTCCACAATCCTACAGAAGAGTTTGCGATGGTTCTCAGTAACTTTTTTTTTCCAGTTTAACCTGGTTTATTAGTTTGTTCACTGTGGTACTTGTATCCAAATGACACGTTATTGCATTATTATGTTATTAATCAGTGGCGTCCTCTAGTGGTGGTGAGTGAAATCAGCGTTGCACTCTTCTCGGTCATGGATAATTATTCTATATAAACAGCAGTGTACAGCAAGAACGACGAGTCTCATGCCGTAAATGTTTCTCTGTTATTATACAGGCGAATTTGTGTGTTTTTTTTTTTTTGTGGAAACGACAGGCAAGTATGTGTCAAGTGCACGTATGCAAATAAAGACTCTTCTCTTGAACTATAATTACTCAGACACCTAATTAGTAGTTCACTCGAAACCACATTACAGCTTCATTCAGTCAACTTTGATGACTAAATCTAGTTGTTTTGGTTTTACTTCATTTTATTGCCTGTTTACAATAGGTCTTTTTCCACCCTAAAATAGTAACAGAAAGTAGGTTATATCTTACATAAAGAAGATGATAGCTATTTCTTGTCCGTTAAAAGTTTTTTTTAAATTTATTTATGTAAAATCTAAGCACATTTTACTCTCAAATTTTTATAACTGTAATACACAAAACTATTTAAATAATTAATAATTTAAGATTTTATTAATATGTTGAACTCATTTATTTTTTAACTTTGTTTTAATTTTAATTGTAACGTTTTTGCAATTTTGTTTGTTTTGTCATTGTCATTCTTATTTTTTTAAAACCTATATAATTTATAACTAAAATAAAAAGTTTTAGTTTGTTACTTTAGTATTTAATTTAAAAGTGAATGAAAATGAGGAATATAAATAATATATATATATATATATATATATATATATATATATATATATATATATATATATATATATATATATAATATTTTATGGGTGCCTTATTTTTTATACATTTTTAATCGGCATAAATTAAGTTTATTAGTGCATTAAAAATTATGACAATTTAAATAATGCAGTTCTTTTATTTTTCACATTACAGTAGACCTCTGACTCTCTAAATGTAATGTTATGTTCTTTCTTTGTATTTTGAGGTGAACTGCAGTATGACCCAAGCACGTTCCTGACCGCTTTCATGAGACTCAGCCTTGCACAATCCTGTGCTACGTTTGTAATTTACTACGAGAGCTGCTTTATTCATTCATTGCTGACATTTCATGCCAACTTTAAAGGTTAGAAATTCTCAACATGCACGACTGAAAAGATTTTAAACCCACACTCTTAAAGAGGCTTTCATGCATGAATGTGTCACTCATCAGCACAGATCCACACCTTACTGATGAATTTCACTCCAACATCAAGTCACATTACATATAAAGAAAATAACTTTAAAACAAGGTCTCATTAGCTAACTATGAGTAATACATTTTACAGCATTTATTAATGTTAGTTAATAAAAACTGATGTTCACAGTGCAACTAACATTCACAGATGCAATTTTTGATTTGATTTGGAAAAAAAAACTATTAGGCTTATAAATGTCAGAATTACAGTAAATAAAAAATAAAAGTAAGGTCTTGTTTGATTACATTAGTTAATGCATTAATGCAGTACATTTTTACCATTAATATTAGTTAATGTTACTAAAAAATAGTTCATGTTTATGTTCGTTCACAATGCATTAACTATATTAACAGATGCAAATTTTGATTAAAAAAATGTTTTGAAGGCAAAATTAAGATTATTAGATTCTGTAGATGTATATTGTGCATTATTAGTTCATTTTAAGTAAAATTGTTTACAAATGAGATTTTACAAATGCATTTATTTTTACTTTTTTAATGCATTTGTGACACTATCTTCTTGCAAAATCTCCCGACTGTTATGTAAGAAAACATTTATCATAATGCATCCAAAATGTTTGAGATTGCCTTTACTCTCGCTGATGCAATATGCAATATTTTTATTTAAGTCAGCAAAAATCAAGGGCAAGACAGCAAATACTACCAGGAATTATAAAAATTTTACAATCTCTAGGTTTTTTTGTTTTAAAAATAATGACAATCTGGAGTTTAAAAGAGGTCCTTGAGTATCATGAAAATGTTAATGGTGTTGTTCAGTTCATGTTGATCTGGACAGATTTTCATGAGATTGTGCCTCATATCTTGCGTTCTGCAGAGGTGAAGGGTGAGGCGAGCATATTTCCAATGCCATACTAGAGTAAATACTGCCAGAAATATGAGTAGCACGACACAAGAGCGATCTGTAAAAAGTGATAAGTTGACTTAACTTAAATTGAGTGAATTGTCAAGTTCACTTAACTTTTTTTAAAATTATTATTATTATTTACTTAATAATTTTAAGGCAACGGGTTTCCTAAATTTTTTAAAGTTATGTCAACGTATCACTTTCATCGCAGCTGAAGGTATCTTTCAGACTTTGCTGACATTAAAAGTGAAGTGCACTGACAAGATGTAGGTGTAGGTAGGCTGATAGGTTTCTGAGCTTTAAACGACGAGACCTCCGCCATAAACCATCAGCCAACCCACCCTCTACTGAGAAACTCACACTTTCACAACACACATCGCCTTCACTGTGTGCTGATAAGTTTTTATTGTTGATGTTATTACACACTTTCACCTCTGGCACACATCAGGCAGCGCTGCATTCTTCAAACGCTGCTATTTGCTGCTAATAAATGTCATTGTTACGGGTGGATGCTCAGATGACAGACGCTGAGAGCTGGATAATCATCAACGTCCACTTAGACGATCAAAATATGCAGTTCTCTAAAAATATTTTTGAATGGTTAAAAGAATGTTGCTATGTTAACACACTGTTAAAAAAAAAAAAAAAAGTTGCTCAACTTATTTTTGTGGGAGATTCTCAAATTTTTGTTGTATAAAATCTGCTGAAGCTGGTTGCCTTAAAATTTTAAGTTGGCTCAACTTTTTTTTTTTTTTTTTTACAGTGCAGATACCAAAATTTCCAGTGAAATTTCACTATTCTTTTAATTTTCCTACCACAGCAAAAACTATGAACCAATCTGAGTTGGTAATTGATACCATACATCTTCTTTTTTTAGTATTTTACAGTCTCTAGACACAAAGGCGAATAAAGTCAAATTTAACTAAGTAGTTTTTAGACTATTAGGCAAAACTAAGTTTTCTGAAAGGCAAATTAATATTTAAATATGTAAATGAAAAATGACTAATTGAATATGCACTAATTTGCAAATATTTTCAGAACATAAATCTGAACATCGGATAAATATATTTAAAATTCTTGTTTGTTGACATAGAGTATTTTTTACAGAAGGGATTGTGAATATATAAATCCAAAAATACTGTCAATAAGTGTTATTTTACTAACATTTATTTATATATATTAGTGCTGGGCAACGATTAATCGCATCCAAAATAAAAGTTTTTGTGTACATAATATATGTGTGTGTATTGTGTGTATTTATTATGTATATATGAATACACACCCATGTATGTATATATTTAAGAAAAATGTGTTATGATTATATATTAAATATATTATATATCATATAAATTATATTAATAAATATATACATGTAAATCTTTTCAAAATATATACTGTATGTGTGTGTCTTTATATACACATAATAAATATACACAGTACACACAAATATATTATATAAACAAAACTTTTATTTTGGATGCGATTAATCGTTGCTCAGCACTAATATATATATATATATATATATATATATATATATATATATATATATATATATATATAATAGTATTATCTTTTATTTTAATATTTTCAGTTTTCATTCTATTAATTAAGTAATTTTGTTGTTTACTTTCAGAATATTTATTTAGCTTTTTTTTTTCGTTTTAGTCATTTTAGTACTTGACTTATTTTATTAGTTAGGTGTCAGAGCAACTTTTTATTCTATTCTATTCTGGCTTTATTTTGGTTAGCAGAAAATGACATAAATCTTTAAAAGCCCTGGTATTAGTTTTAGTTTTAGTTAACAACACTGGTCAACAGCCAGAAAAATAAGGAATAAAATGTTATATAAATCAGTTTGAATAATATAAATAAACCCCTCGGTAAAAACCTTCAGACTATAGATAAGAATAAAACTGTAAAATGTGGCATCTGTAAGTGCTTCTGAAGTGGACGAGCAAACTCATTTTGAGAAAATGGCCTTTAAAGATACAGTATGTTTTGTTATTCAAATCTACAGATGCAAATAAGAAAAACACTTATATGTGTACTTTGGGTGTTTTATTTCCACTATAGTCTGAAAGAAGACATATTTATGGAAACAAAATAGCCCAAAATCTCAAAAGTGCATGAAAAACTGTCAGTTATTCACACAGTTAACCCGCACTCGTGTTTTATTCACACGATATAAATATCTGATTATCTGTGTAATTAAATCATTTTCTGTGTTTATAATCCTCTGTAATTAGTTGGTGGAGCTGGACTGATGTATCTGGGACGAGTCTCTCCCTGTAGAAGTGTGCTGTGTGTGTATGAGTGTATGAGTGTGTGTTAGATCATCTCACACCATTACATACATATGCAGATGCTGTGTGTTTAGTCTTGAATGACAGTAAAATTGTTCTTTTGTGTTTGTGAGCAGAACCTGCAGGGCATCGAGACTATTTGGAGAAAAACCTGAACAGGTATGAACTTGGCATCGGTTTATCATGTTTCTGTGTGATGTTATCATTATTTATTTATTTAATTTTTTATATATATTTTTTTCTATTATAAAACTGTACATGCTTTTATTTCATGGAACAGAAAAATTTAACTATTTTTAAGAGGTGATGATTTTGTCTTAACTCCTACGATGTAAATCGTAGGAAAGCTTACGATTCAAAAAAGTAAGAATGAGGCCCCGCCCCTAACCATATAACCTTGATATAATCATAACCGAGGGGGTAAGAATAAAGTTGTACAAATTAAAGCGATAATTCACCCCAAAAATGAAAATTTGCTGTTAGCCTACTCATGGTTTCAGTTAAATCTTCTTTGCTGTTCTACGGAAGAAAAGTCATCTACATCTTAAATGGGAGAGTGAGTAAATTAACAGCAAATTTAAATTTTTGGGTGAACAATACCTTTAAGAGGTGGCGATATTGTATGACTTTGTACGATGCGAATCGTAAACAATTTAAGATTAAAAAAAAAAACGAAATGAAAGAATGAAGCTCCGCCCATAACCCCACCCCTAAATATAACAGTAAGTAAGGCAGATCGTAGAAATTAATATGCAGTCACATTAGCGAAATTTCGCAAAGCATAGCGATATTTAAAGCACTATTCGTACAGAAGTTATTTTCAAGCCAAGCAGTTTCTGTCATGCATCCTGGCAAATTTGCGCGACTTCGGAGTTCATTCGGCGTTCGGTCGGCGTTCGGTCAGCGTTCAGTCGGCGTTCGGTCGGCGTTCGGTCACTATAGCAACAGCGGTCGGCATGTGAGCAGCGTTTGATCATGATTACAGTTTACATGTGTGTGTGTGTGTGTGTGTGTGTGTGCTGTCCGGACGCAGGTATGTAGGTGTGTATGTGTGTTAAGTTCCTGTGTAGGGTGTGAAGGAGACACACCTGTTTCAATAGTATGTCTTGTGAACACAATAAACCGCATTTCCACTCGCACAGAGCACGGAGGATTGCAGATCCTAGTATGCAAATAAACTCATGATGTCACACATATCGGACCGGTCAAGCATTCCTCACTCGATACCGGTTTAATTCACTTCGCGATTGTGACTCACGATTAATGAACTCTTAAAAACTGGTTTCATAATGGACCTTTAGTAATTAAGGAGGGACATTTTTCAACCTAGAAACTGATTTTTAAAGCAGATTTTACTTTGTTTTCATGAAAAAAGGGAACACAATCTCTTCAACTGGCACCACATTCAACAAGACTCCTGCTGAAACTATAGATGATTAATATCATATGTCAAAATACATTGAATGTTAGATGTCAGGCTGATTCACTAGCTATATGGAAAAATGTCTGTGCCTTTTTTGGTCACTTTTGGTGGCTTTCTTTTTCCCCGGTTCATTTCTGACCCTGTCTAATACTCTGCAGGGTCAGCAAATATCATCTCCTCATCTCTTCTTTGCTACAGTATTGTTTAAATAAACTGATTATGTATTTTCTTTGACGTGAATGTACAGTAGATTAACTAATCAGTATGACGTGAAAGTGACAGGCTGATTTAATCTGAGGATGAAATGCATCTCTGTTGAATGCTGGTGAACAGTCACATGTTTTCATAGCGTTTGTTACTGTACAGTGCAATATGCACTATACTTAAAACATAGGCCTACTTCATGTCTGAATGTCATTGGATTAGACGTAAAAATCGTCACATTTATTTCTATAGCGCTTTTACAACAGATTGACAGGAAACAGGAAAATATCAGTGTTTATGTACAATTCATTAGATTATGAAACAAATTAGCTATAATGCACCTCTACTGAAGGCAATAATATAGAAATAAAAGCAAAATGTAATTTATTGTAAAAAAAAAAAAAAAAAAAAAAAAAAAAAGTGACCTAAGACTAAAAATTATGGTTTAAAAAGATAAAACATTAGATGTAATATTGAAAACTAAGACAATATGTATTGTCACATTATCCAACGCTATCTCACGATCGGTTCGTACACATTTGTATAACCTCATTTGTATAACCTCATTTGTACGATTTTAGCTACCTCGTAAAATATGTACAAATTGCCATGAGATCGGGTTGACTGATCAAGTGTGACTGAAGTGTTTTTGAGGTCAGTGTCGGTCAGGTCACATTTTTGTGATGTAAAAGGATGATGTAATGATGCGAAGAACGCTATTAATATTTAAGTTCATAATCGCTGTCTAATTACACATTCTCTCTCTCTCTCTTAGTCTCTATTTTAATCAGTGTGAGAGTCAGTGTGTGTGTGTGTGTGTGTGTGTGTTATCCATCTGTGTTTGCTTGTAGGGTGGATGCATAACTGGATTGAATCCAGATTCAGTGTTGTCCAACATTAAAAACAAATATAATCTAAAATGTGTTGAATATGGATAAATATTTAGTAACGCTATCTAGGATAATCCTCTTCTTCAAAATTCAAAACCTTACAGATGTGCATGTTATTATAAACAAGTCTTCGTTTAAAGAAAAATGAACAGTGAAACTATATTCCAATAAATAATTTAAAAGCAAATTCAAATAATAGTTCAAAATTCTAAATTCTGATTGGACGAGCTGTTTGGAATGTTCAGTAGATTCTAAAGTGATGCGGCAAGTTGCTGTGTTGCTTGGCAACCGTAAACAATCTACTGTACAGTTACACTCACATGTTTATTCTGATTGTTGATATTGTGATTATTTTTACAGTCATTGATCCTTTCAATGGCTTCAGACAGTGATTCTGTACAGATGCTCTCTAACGTCATAGTGGATATTAAAAAAATATCTGCCAATGCAGATAAACTTAAAGGATTAATCAGAACAGATTTGGAGAAATGTAGCTTTACATCACTTGCTCATCAATGGATCCTCTGCACTGAATGGGTGCCGTCAGAATGAGAGTCCAAACAGCTGATAAAGACATCACAATAACCCACAAGTAATCCACACCACTCTAGTAAATCAGTTAATGTCTTGTGAAGAGAGAAGCTGTGTGTTTATAAGAAACAAATCCATCGTTAACAAGTTTTATCTTCAAACCGCTGCTTCCAGCTTAAATACGAGTCCATAATCCATAATATCGTTTCCTCAAGTAAAAAAACGTCCATCCCCTGTTGTCTCTCTCTCACATCAAAATCCACCCACATATTTCTTTAGAGTTGTTTTGGACTGTTTTAGATTGTAAACAGTGCTTGATCTGTGCAGATTTCTCTCCTGATTCAGACAATTTTTTTTTTTTTTTTTACGTAATAATAACTAACAATTTTAAAGATTAATGCATACTTTTACAAATGTGTTTCTAAACTATTGGGCCCTTATTATAAACTATTACTGAAAACCTGCACATGAATATTTGACCCCAGACTGATGTGCATATTTCTGTCCTGATTCAGATGAGACAACGTTTTCATTTGGAGGAAGCAATATTATAAATAGTATTATCGATAGACTCATGTTTTAGCAACATTTTGAAGTTAAAAGTTTGTTTTGTTTTGGATTTGTTTCTTACAAACACACAAGCTTTCGCTTCACAAGACATTAACTGATATACTTGAGGATTATGGATTGTGGATTATTATGGTGTTTTTATCAGCTGTTAGGACTCTCATTCTGACGGCACCCATTCACTGCAGAGGATCCATTGTTGAGCAAGTGATGTAATGCTACATTTCTCCAAATCTGTTCTGATGAAGAAACAAACTCGGATGGTCTGAACGTGACTACATTTTCACCAAATTTTTATTTTAGGGTGAACTAGTCCTTTAGTTAAAAGGAAAAACATTTTTGTTGTTGTTGTTGTTTGTTTTTTAACCCCATTGTAAATGTTCTTGATTAAGTAAATCCATCTTGATTTAAGAAGGCCTTGATATTTGTACTGAAAAACAAGAATTTTGGCAGTAACAGTAATATACAGACAAAATAGTTAATTTGGCTCTAAACACTCATTTGATAAGCCCTGCGGCCTAAACACAATCTAGAGATCAGCGCTAATGCTGAGAACAGCACGCTAACACGCCACCGCATGTGTGCCGGAGCAGATTTAGCTTTAATGTGTCCCTCAGGTGTTTCATCTGTCTGTAGGGCGCTAGTACATGAAGTTTCTTCTGTCAGGGGTCAGAGGTGACTGTGCATTGAGCTACCTTCCTGTGACTCGATTAGCTTAGTTACAGACTGTAAGTATGTCGTTTGTGAGTGGCTAAATGCCTCGTCTTTTGAGTTCTGATGATAAATGAGGAGTGACAGAGAGAGAGAGTTTCTAATGTTCATCTGACTGGACTGACAGCATTCCTGCTCCACCACACACCAAACACTCATGCATTTACACACCTGTTATACAGGTGTAAGAGCAGATTAATATTTAGATAGAGATCTCAGACGCTGCACGATCCTTTCTTCATTAGCGTTATTGAATCTGCTGGTGAATTTTAGTAGATGTATGAAGTCAAGTTCACACAAACAAACACAATACTTACTGTGCATTTCAGACCCAATAATTCTCATTGCCGCACATTAACATTCATGCAATGGCAGACGCTTTTATCCAAAGTGCATTAATGTGTTAACTTGCACTGAAAGGTTTTTGAATAAGGGTTGAAATGTTTGGAATAATAATGATTTCTTTTAATGTTTTTTTAAATAAGTCTCTTCTGCTCACCAAGGCTGCATTTTTTTTGGTTTAAAAATACAGTAAAAATTGTGAAATGTTTTTACAATTTCAAATAACAGTTTTCTATGTGAATATATTGTAAAATGTAATGTATTCCTGTGCTCAAAGCTGAATCTTCAGCATCATTACACCAGTCTTCAGTGTCGCATGATCCTTCAGAAATCATTCTAATATGCCGATTTTTTTTTGTAGAAATTGTGATATATTTAGTTTTTCAGGATTCTTTGATGAAAGTAAAGTCCAAACAACAGAAATAGTAATCTTTTGTAAGACTCTAAATGTCTTTACTGTCACTTTTGATCAATTTAATGCATCCTTGCTGAAATAAAGTATTAATTTCATTAAAAAGAACTTTTGAACAGTAATGTGCATTCAAATAATCTGTTTATGCATTAAAATCAGCATGACATTGACACATGACAGCTCTTTCTGGTGATGTTGAGGTGGTGTTTTCAGAGGACAGTGAGAGTGCAGAAGTGGAAGAGTTTGCTGGAGGAATTCAGAGAGCAGGAACAGGTACGTCCAGTCTGAACCGCCTGAATGTGACACACCTGTTTCAGTGGGCGGAGCCACAGCAGGTGACAGACAACCATAACACAAGACAGACGGGACCTCGACAGCACAGAAACACAGACGGAGAGACGGATCGCAGACACAGCACGCGGGATGTTTAAGAAGAAGGAATACAGTCCTGTCAAGGCCGGACAGTGAGTTTCCATCATTTCTTGTTTCTGTTCACTCTCATGTGATGTTTATACCTGTAGCAAGAGCATTATGGGTCATTAGATCAGAGACTCACACCTGAATGAATGGCAGATCTGTCTAAAGGTGTTTTAGAATAGAAACAGACTGCTGTTTATGCATTATAGCTGTGAGTTGACTGGATTTGTGAGATAATGTGGAGTGTGTGATTTATCTTTATGACAGGGCAGGGCCGTATCTCTCTCACACACACACACACACATGGGTCATTGAGTAAGCTGGATGTTTTATTAGGGATAATGTACCGAGAAAATGGCGTTATTGCAAAATAATGCATGACGGGCTGATCTGTGTCTTTGGCTGATAATGATTGTACCTGATTATCTTGCTCATTACGTGACTAATTGACAAAAAATTCATCAAATGGAGCTAAAATACTGAAATTAATTTATTTTGTGACAAGAAAAACCGGTAGTACTTGACAATAAGATTGCATTTGTTAACATGACCTGACATTGAAAAAAAAAATTTCAATATTTACTAATGCATCAAAAGTTACTGTTAATTTTATTTAATGTACCTGAGCTGACATGAATTAACAATGAACAATTGTGTTTGATAAATACATTTACAAATGTATTGCTCAACTAATGGGATCTTATAGTACAATTTATTTATGATTCTTTTTTTACACATTTATTTTATTTTATTAACACAGATTAATGAATAATGTTGCAAATATATTGCTATATAACTATTGGGACCTTGTTGTAAAATGTTATACACATTTTTTCAGTGATGTTGGACTGAAAGATTAATCTGGATAAATCAAATAAGCATTAATGAAATTTTTATTATATTTTATGTGTTAAATAATATTATCAAAGTGCAATAAATACTGTTACAAATGTATTTCTCAACTGTTGGGCCTTTATTATAATAAAGTGTTACTGAAAGCCTCATTGCAGATGAATATTTGACCCCGGACTGATGGCGTCGGCCAATCAGAGTGCAGGATTCTGACATAAAGCTGACAGCTAGTGAGGGCAACTAGTTATGAGAGTGAGTGACTGGTTGACAGTTTAGTGGTGTGTCGTGTGTACTGTGTGGGATGGGACATTAAACTACTGCGTATTCTGAGTAAACGAGTTCATGTGTCATATACAAACCGTCAGGAGAGACTAGATGCTGTAAGACCGAAGATGAGTTATCAGACTCTGACAACAGCAGCAGACACACCCCTTGTGCAATTATTACACATGCATGCAGGTTTTATGACATTATTAATTAGGCATTAGGTGATTTAAAAATATAAATTTTACATACCATCACATAAATTTTTGCCTGCTGAATAAAACAAGTTCATGTTTAGTCTGATGGCATCTCTTGGCATCAGATGGCATCTTAAGACATACTCGGCAATGTTAAACAGAAAAAAATTATTCTGTGTAAGTCAAGGAAGCACATTTTATTTTTTAATAATAATAATATTAACAGTTTAATTTACATGGCACTTTTTCAGAGCACTTTTTATTTTCCTTTTTATTTTATAAGTTATATTTTACGTTTTATTTTATATTATTTTTGAATTTTTAATTAATTAATATATTATTATTATTAAATTAATTTATTAAGTGTATTTAATTATATATATATATATATAATTTTTGAATAATTTATATTTTATTTTAGATATTTAATTTGTTATATTTTACATTTTATTTTATTTATCTTATATTTATTATATTTTATATGTTTAATTTTTAAATGTAATTTAATATTAAATAATTTAATTTAGTATTTCAAATATAATGTTTTGTTTTTATTTTATACGTTATATTTTACAATTAATATTATTTTAATTTTAATATTTTATTATATTATATATGCATTTATGTTATTGCCATTTGTGCTGTCCCATATTTTCCCTGTCCACCTGAAGCAGTAGACTAGATGTCGGAGAACAGAGAGCTGTTGTACAGTGTGTGTTCTGTATGTTAAGTGAGTCACGTCTATTATTTGACACTGATGTGGATCCAGCTGATCGTGTTTGTGTTTTCCTTGTATCCTGCTGAGGTTGTAACTGCTGTTTGTATGCCATTCTTGTGTTCAGGATCAGCCCGTGTAAAGATGGGTGTGTTGTTTAAAGCGCCGGGTGTGTGTGTGTGTGTGTGTGTGTGTGTGTTACGAGGTATGTGTTTAATCCAAAATCTAATTGTGTGCTAATCAGTGTAAGTTATTCGTTTCCTCATGCTGATGTGTCAGTGATTGTTCTAATTGATCGATGGTTAATTGTTGCGTTTGAATGAGGAAAATCTCTCTGTGTTTGAGCTCGACATGTAACAGAAGAATAAGCATTAGTTTCCTTCAAGCTGACGGCTGTCATTTGTTTGAATGTTCAGGTGTTTGTGGCGTGTCAGTTTCACTGGTCAGTCACTATAGTTTCACCTACTGATTATTAAAACACTCTCAATCTGCTTTCCCCATTGTTCACTTTATTAATTTATTAATTTAATTATTTATTTATTGTTTGTTTGTTTGTTTGTTTTCTTAAATGGTAAATATGATCATTGTATGAATTTTAACATTAATTTTAAAAAGTACAGTCTCTACAGTCTCAGTCTCTACAGTATAATATTTAATAGTTTTTTTTGTTGTTTTTTTTACTGTTGAATTAACCATTTATTCATTCATTCATTCATTCATTTTTTAGCTGGTGAATCATATATCATATAATATTTACAATAACATGTATTGTTGCATATTGTTGTATATTCACTGTAAAAAAAAAAAAAAAAAAATTAAGGCAACCAGCTTCAGCAGAATTTAGATTTTTCTCAACTTGTCGTTTTAAGTTTATACAACAAAAATTTGAGAATCTCCCACAAAAATAAGTTGAGCAAACTCAAAAATCTGCTGAAGCTGGTTGCCTTAAAATTTTAAGTTGGCTCAACTTTTTTTTTACAGTGTTGTGTCAAATGCTGTATTTTGTCAAATTTCTTAAATCTTATAGTATGTATTATATAATATTTTTCAAAATGTTTAATTACCTTTTAACTTTTGAATTAATGAAACATTCATTCTTTAAAATTGTGAATATTGCCATTGCATGAATATTTACAAATGAAGTTTTAGTACAAATACTTCATGCGGTCTCTCAGTATCTGTGCAGTGAAATAATAACGGCATAAAACCTCACATAAAACTGCCCAGATCCCTTCCCAGAAATGTCTGGCATGAATCAGCCTTTGACTTGTAATGGCTTTATTGTGTAAAGACAAAGATCCAGGGTGTGACTTTATACAGCATCAGCGGAGATTCCTCAAGAACAGAGCAGGAATTCCCAGAGTTCCACCTCAACATTCCACAGACACGCCCACACACCTGTCAATCACTCTCTCTATCTCAGTTTCTCTCTCTCAGGAGGGTGTGACGAGGTTGCGTAAACGACTGCAGGAATGTGAGCACAATAAACACACAGATGAGCTCACAGAGCGAGTGATTGACAGATGTAGATTCATGTGGGTGATGGAGAAAGTAGAAACTGAACTCTGATGAAATGTCATTTCTTTTGCTGAGCTTGACAAGCCACCAATCACTGGCTGACAGTGACTCTCACTCTATTAAACATGTACTTGAGCATTAGACTTGAGTCTTTTGTACTTGAGTGTTTCTGCAGCAGGTGAAGCGTCCCAGCGTGAGCAGATGTGAATGGGATATTAATAGTGCTGCGGTGACGCTGAACGTCTCTCTCTCTTGTTTTCATCCGTTCAGGTCGCAGGCCAATGACATGCTGACTGTGAACACACGCCTACAGCAGAACGCCGACCAGGTGGAGAAGAACGTCCTGTTGGCCGATAAACTGCTGCTGGAGGCAAGAAGCTCACACACACTATATACACTATATATACTGTATATATATATATATATATATATATATATATATATATATATGAGCTTGCTGCCTTACATCTAAATGGCTGGTTAGCATTCACTAGAGCATTTTGCAGCGTGCTTTCAGAGTTACTCTGAAACCCTCCACCTTCCCCAGCTCCACCTGTATAGATCTGCTATGGGTTATTATATATGCTATTTGTGCAGCAGCAGTATGTCTTAAATACTCACAGCACTGTATTGACGGAGATTATTATAATTCTAATAATAATTGTAATTATATTATATAATTTATATAATTATTATAAGTATTGTTATAAATGCATAAACTTTTATGATATTATTAATTATGCATTAGATGATTAAAATGGCAGAATGTAATTTTTATTTAAACACATTTTATATACATTCACATAAATTTTAACCTGCTGTATAAAACAAGTTCATGTTTAGGCCAAATGAAAATACAGACTCAAGTAAAGCATTGTTATGGTTCCAGTCCATGTGACTTTTTTTTTTCTCTGTGAAACATAAAAGGGGTAATTTATTTATATTTTTAAATGATATTTTAAATTAGATTATTATATTTTATATTATTTTTTATTTTTATTTTATAAGTTACTTTTTACATTTTATTTATGTACATTATTTAATTTGTATTATTTAATTCTTTTTTTTAATTTTTTTTTTTATTTAATTTTATATATTTTGCCTTTATTTTATATTTAATTAAATTGTTTTATTTTTTTATTTTGTTGCTTATCATATTATAATTAATAAAGATGACATTAATCACTTAAGATATAAGACGTTAATGACATTAATCATATCAAAACATGAATGATATTTCATATATTTTGTCTCATAAATCAAAGCTAGTTCAGAAGCACACATGCTAAACTGTTAAACCAGCATCTTGAAGCTCTCGTGTCTGTTTTGTTTGTCTGATCAGGATCTGGAGAACAAGCTTGCGGGCTCTCCTCTCAAACAGCAGGGTCCGGCTGCAGAGAACCTGTCTCAGGCCGAGATCTTACTGAAGGACCTCTTCATGGACGTCAGCAAAGCTAAAAAACTGCAGCACCCGCAGGCCAGCGAGATCGAGCAGGAGTGAGTCCACAAACACAAACACACACCATACACTCGAGCGAGCGCTCAGCACTAACGCTTTCCTCTGATGTGTGTGTGTAGCGTGAGTAACCTGCACGAGCGCTGGTCCAAATACTGCGGCACCTACAGAGACCTGTATGGCCAGCTGCACGAGCTCTACCTGCCTCCCGGCGTCGACTGGAGCAAACTGCTGTCTGACAAACAGGTGACTCACAATACTGCCACAACATCAATATGAGCAACCGAGGAAAGTGAGAGGAAAAGTGAAAAACTAGCAGACCAGTGCTAGAACATCCAGAGGAAAAAAATTTTTTAGAGAAGTGTAAAAAATGTAAACATGCAAAAATAATAATAATAAAATAAGATTAATATACATAAACACAAATAAATAAATAAATAAAATGAATAAATAATTGGTAACAAAGAAATCATTTAAAATAAATAAATAAAAATATGATCCAAAAGTAAATACAACTATAATCATCAAATACATACAGTTCTATATCATTAACTACTATAATAGAAAAACGTTTTTAAATATTATTTTAGATATATTTATTTATAGATAAATAAAACAAATTGATTAAAAAACATAAATTACATTAAAAACAAATGAATGAATAAATAAATAATTAAAGAATTGATTAAAGGACAAAACAAAAACAAAGAAATAATTAAATCAGATCAAATAAGTAAATAAATAAATTATATAAAAATACATGAATGTTAGATTAAAGCAAATGAAGAAATTCACAAAATATATTAATAAAAATATAATAAAAATATATTTTGAAAAAAAGTTAAATAAATAAATCATTATAACAATACAGTTCTATAATAGAAAAAAAAAAACAATAATCATATAACTGAATAGAAACTAAATATTTTCCAAATAATATTTTAGACATATTTGTAATATCACTTTTTCAAATCTAAAATTAGGCCTTCATACATTTCAAGAGATAATATAGCTGCCTCGTGTTTGAGGGTTGATGCCATCTAAAAGATTGAAAACTGCTTTAAAGCACCGGAAACCAAAACACAGATCTGAAGAAGCTTTCATGAAACACCAAGAGCTCTATTCATCTCCAAACAGCTCTGGAGACAGCACTGAAGCCAAGAGCGTCTGAAGAAGCTTCATTTGTGTGTGTGTGTGTTTCAGAAGCTGATTCAGGACGGTGTTTACGGTCCGACTCTGTCTGATGTGGAGAAACAGATCGCAGCCCATAACATCCTGCATAAACAGATGGAGGCGTATCGCTCGGCCCTGGAGAGCAGCAGCGTCAGTCACACACACACACACACACACACACACACACACACACATGCACTTTTACTAGCTCTGTGTAAATCAGATTAATTTGAGTGATTTCACAGGATGAGAACCAAGTGCCTTTAGCATGACACTCATTTATTTCATTTTTTTCTTTCCACCGTGTGCTTGTAGAATAGTTTTATAATATAACAGGATAATTCTATTACCAACATTTTTTTTTTTTTTTGTACTTTTTATTTTTTTTTCAAATGTTTCATTTGTTAACATTCGTTATAGTATCTGCTAAACTATCACTGATCAATATATATGTTTAAAGCATTTATTATCCTTTGATAATGTTGACTAATGTAGTTAAATAATATGAAAACAAAGGAAACCTTCATGTAAATTGCATTATCGCCTAGGTTTTTTTGTCAAGTACCATTTTATGCAACTTTATCAACCATCAATAACATTCTTATAGTTATATTACAGTGTTATTTTATAGTTTTATTATTATTTACTAATATACAGTGGACTTTCCTAACAGGATAACTCATCCGCTCTTCAGAAGAAGTATGCAGATCTACAGGTAAGACTTTCTGAAATCTTTCTGAAATGCTTTTATAAAGCCATGTAAAGTGCCATTGCAGTGAGTGTGTGTGTGTGTGTGTGTTGTTGCGTAGAAGGCGAGTGAGCAGCGCCGGCAACATCTGGCGTCTCTCTATGAGTTCATGCACAGCTGCAGTAAAGAGCTGCTCTATCTGAGCGAACAGCAGCACAAGATCATCAGCAGAGACTGGAGCGAGCGCATGATCGACAGCGCAGGGGTGCGCATGGACTACGAGGTGAGCACCAGCGCAAACTCAGCATTTAAAGCGGCAATTATGTCATTATTTACTCACTCTCAAGTTGTTTCAAACCTGTGTGAGTTTCATTCTTCTGTTGAACCTATTTTAAAAATGTGGGTTTCTGGTCCCCATTGGCTTCAATTGTATTTTCTTTTTCTATACTATGGAACTCAATGGCGACCGTCAGCTATTTGGTTACTAACATTCTTCAAAATATCTTCTTGATAGTCTTTACTTCAGTCTTCCTATGAATGATTTTTATGCATGTGTTTCAGAGGTTTAAGAACAACAATCTGCTGTCACATGAGAAGGAAGTGAGCAAACTACAGGAGGACGCCAGTGTGCTCATTGAGGACAAACACCCCGGGTCATCCGCTGTTAAGGTATTCATTCATTCACTAGCTCGCTTACAAGTTCATCTATTCATTGAATAATTAGGTCTTTTTTTATTACGTATTCATTGATTATTTATTATTGTTTATTTTTTCAGTTCATTCATTTATTAAGTCCCTCACTAACGTTAATTCATTTATTAAATTGTTTATTTTTTGTTAATCGATTCACTCATATATTTATTTAATTCTAAATTTTAGTTTTTTCGCTTGATGGTTCATTTATTTAATTCATTTGTTCATTTATTCAAACAATCTTTTTTTTCAGTTCATTCATTAGTTCATTTGTTCATTCATTCACTTATTTAATCATTAATTCGCTTGACATTTTAATTATTCAGTTACTAACACATTTATACATTGTGCAGCCTATTTGTTTTCTTGTTTATGAATTTGTTCATTTATTTGTTATTTCCTTGTTCGTTCGTTGATTCATTCAAACCCTGACTGGCTCTGAGTGAGTCTTGCTGTCATTGATTTGCTGAATGAAGGTGATTTCACGTGTGTTTCAGTCGTACAGAGCAGATGTGTCGAGAGAGTGGCAGCGATTCCTGAATCTGTGCCTGTGTCAGGACACGCACCTGGATAACGTGGAGGCATACAAGAAGGTACGCTCACACACACATGACATGAGAAGCAGGAGATTCAGACGAGCGTTTACTGAAACGATTGCATGTGTTTTAATCTCAGTATCAGCTGGATTTGGAGACGTTCACTGAGTCACTGAAGAGAATCAAATCCACGACCGAACCATCAGTGCTGAACAACATGAGCAACCCTGAGATCCTGCTGACTCTGGAGGTCAAACACACACACACACACACACACACACACTGCAATATATTAATAATCCAGTATAATTAATAAGCGTGTGTTTGTGTGCAGGGTGAAGAGAGGTCCGTCATGAGGAACGAGCAGCGTCTGGCGGATCTGCGAGAGCTTTGCACCAACATCGCTCCTCTACACTTGCGCCGGAGCACTGCAAACAATCCCATAAGCGCCATTGCCCTGTGTGACTGGAGCACTGAGAAGGTAACGTCCTTTCCTGGCTGAAATTAATACTTTTATTCAGCAAGCATGCATTAAATTGATCAAAAGTGACGGTAAAGACGTGTGATGTTGCAAAAGATTAGAAAGGCCATCAGTGGAGGATGAAGCATGCTATACGTTTCTCTGCTGCAGGACTCTGTGAAAAGAGGCGACAAGGTCACGCTGGTCTCTGATCCCAGAGAGGAGATCTGGGGGGTGAAATCCAGCACGGGAGAGACCAAGCTCATCCCAGGAGTGTGTTTCCTCATCCCTCCGCCCGATTCAGCCGCCATCAACAAGGTGGACAGGTAAGAAAGCTCCTGAGACACAGGAAGTGCAGGTGTAGTTCTCCCAGCTGCTTCCTGTTTTAACATTCCTGTGTTTTTTGTCTCGTATCCAGTCTGAGCAGGGATTTCTCTGATCTGAAGAGGACGAGGTCAGCTCTACAGGCCCAGGCCAAGACACCATCCGTGGAAGTCATGCAGTTCGTAAAACAAGGTCTGATATAAATAAATATATCATGTATTTATCAGTAATTTAGTTTTTGTCTTTTTTTTTTTTTAATATGACTGCATAGATATAAACTTTTGTAAAAAGTTTTAGTTGTTTTAGTACTTCAACTTAAAATATAAAACAACAATATAAGGCAGCACTTCACATTTTCATTAAGTTTATTTCAGTTAATGTTTTTTTTAATATATTTCAAGTAAAAAAAAATTTAAAATAATAATAATGGTTTTAGTTTTAGTTAAAAGAATAGTTCACTCAAAAAAGAATCTTTTCTGAAAATATGCTCCAAGATGTAGATGAGTTTGTTTCTTCATCAGATTTGGAGAAATGAGACATCACTTGTTCATCAATGGATTCTCTGCAGTGAATGAGTGCCGTCAGAATAAGAGTCCAAACAGCTGATAAAAACATCACAATAATCCACAAGTAATCCCCACCACTCCAGTCCATCAGTTATTGTCTTGTGAAGAGAAAAACTGTGTGTTTGTGAGAAACAAATCGGTAAATAAGATGTTTTTAATTCAAACTGTTGCTTCTGGCTAAAATACGAGTTCTCTATCCATAATTTTGGTTTCTCTGATGAAAAAGTCACCTGGTCTGAATCGGGTCTAAGAAATGTGCACAGATCAAGTACCGTTTACAAGCCAGAACAGTTTGAAATATGTGAGTATATTTTGATGTGAGAGATAACAGGGGATGACCTTTATCAATGGAAGAAGCATTATTATGGATTATGGACCCGTATTTTAGCTGGAATCGACAGTTTGAAGTTAAAAACTCCTTGATGGATTTTTTTCGCTCAAACATGCAGATTTTCACAAGACATAAAGTTGTGGACTGGCGTGGTGTGGATTGTTGTGATGTTTTTTATCAGTTGTTTGGACTCTCATTCTGACGGCACCCATTCACTGCAGAGCATCCATTGGTGAACAAGTGATGTAATGCTGCATTTCTCCAAATCTGATGAAGAAAAAAACTCATCTACCTCTTGGATGGCCTGAGGTTGAGGTATCATATTAAATTTGAGTCGTAAATGATGTTATTTCTCCCGGCAGTCGCTGTGGCCACCGTACCCGACAGCGCGAAGGCCGGCCTCATTGATGGCCGGCTGGAACAGATGTATTCAGACCTGCTGAAGTTAGAGAAGGACATCCAGAACAGAATGAGGTCTGCATTAGATCGCGCTGCACCCATCGGAGATCTAACCGCCAGAATCAAAGACCAGGATGTAAGAGCGGGAAACAAAACCAAAAGTTTTGAGTCTTAATGTGATTATTTAATTGGTCAAAGGAGAAACAAATGCTGGATAGTATAGTTAGTATAAAACATTGAGTGACTTCCACTTTGGTTTGATCTCTCCAGAGTTTTGTCATGATTCTGAAGAAACTGGAGGCCGAGAAAGCAACGGCTCAAAGGGAAATGGAGCCCCTGATATCCCAGAAACCCCTGGGGCCCACCACGTCCTCGCTGCCTCTGAAACTGAGCAAAGTCAGCAACAAGATCGACGACATCACCGCCCTCTCTGATCTCTACGACAAGAAGTAAGAAAACATGCCTGTGGCAAATCATACAAGCAAGGCTTCATAAAGTACTGTATCACTATGGTTTTTGGGGTCATACTACGGTAAAAACATGGGATTATTTCCACAGGGCCAACTCTTCCATGTTCCTGGAGAAACAGATCAAGAAGGTGGACAACATGCTGATGGCGTTCGAGGATCAGTTGGCTGCAGACACTGGCATCTTGGATGAGCCAAACACCATCCGCAACCACTCCAAACAGCTGCAGGTAGACACTCATTATACAAACACAGTGCTGATATGAGTCTTTATCTATAATATCAAAGGGATATTTCAGCCAATAACAGACATAAAGAAATTCTGACATCATTTACATTATAAATAGTTTATTTATTTATATTTGTTTAAAAAAGGATGCATTAAATTAATCAAATATCCTGAAAATAAAATGTATCAAATGTATTAAATATTCATATCAAATCAGCATATTAGAATGATATCTGAAGGATCATGTGACTCTGAAGACTAGAGTAATGATGTTGAAAATTCAGCTTTGATCACAGGAATAAATTACATTTTAAAGCATATTCACATAGAAAATATTTTAAATTGTAATAATGTTTCACAATAATACAGTTTTTACTGTGTTTTGAACAAATAAATGCAGCCTTGGTGAGCAGAAGAGATGACTTTAAAAAACCCAACCCCAAAATTTTGAACAGAAGGGAACAGTAGCCTTATGAAAGAAACACACCAATTTACCAGTCATTATTAACTAAATATCTTCCCTTTTAGATTTAGGCTATGTTTACACTAGTGCGTTTTCATTTTAAAACGCATAACTTTTGCTAGGGTTACGCCTTTCGTTTACACTACTCTGGCGTTTTCGACCCTCAAAAATGGAGATTTTCAAAAACGCTGCTACCCCATTTTAGTTTTAAAAAACTCTGGGGTTGCATGTCAGTGTAAACGGACCAAAACTGAGACTTTTGAAAACGATGGCATGGCTGTCCACATTCGCTCTGTGTATCCTTGGCGACCATGTAAACCAGGGGTGTCCAAACTACGGCCCGCGGGCCAACTGCGGTCCAGTTTTTATTGGCCCGCAGCAAATTCTGAAAATATAATTGAATATGGCCCACACAAGAACCTCGAGCTCAACACTGTTGCACTTCTCAGTTTCAACACTAGATGGAGCCAGCCATGGAAACGGTGCTTCTCAACCGTTACCAGGTAACCGCTACTAAACAAAATTAAGCAAAGAAAAACTTTTACCGCAAGTCACCAGAAATGGCAGCACCCAAGAAACGAAAAATAGCAAGTGAGTGTAGAAGATTTCAAACACGGTGGGAAAGTGAATATTTTTTCAAAGAAATCAACGGAAAGTGTGTCTGTTTGATTTGCAATGAAGATGTTGCTGTGATGAAAGACTATAATATCCGTCGGCACTATGAAACCAAACATCAGAGCTAACGTACACATCGTACACCAGTGCTGAACGAACACAGAAAGTCAAGCAAATGGCAGCTAGCCTGCAAGCTAAACAACAGTTTTTTTTTCGTGCTAACAAAATACAGGAAAACGCCACAACAGCAAGCTATGAAGTCGCTAAACTTATTGCCCAGCACGGCAAACCGTTCTCAGACAGTGGTTTCATAAAGCAGCGCCTCATCAAAGTCACAGAGGCAGGGTTGAGCTTGCAGTTCCAGTTATTAACCTGACTCTTTGCAAACACACACAACTGACCTCCTAGACAATTTTGACTTTAATAATAAACAGTTCTTTATTTAAAACCTAAACTGTTTGTTCGTGTTCCTTTTTATGTTGAGACCTTGAGTAACAAGCCAGGTCGTTAAAAACACAGTATTCATGTGTCAATATGTCACCTCTAGTGTGTGGCCCGGCCCTTTGTTTATTTTTCTGTATTTGGCCCTCACTAAAAAAAGTTTGGACACCCCTGATGTAAACAATAACATCATGCTCATCGTTGTACCTGCATGAATAGTCATGTGACGTGTTTTCAGTTGATTGTGTGGACGTGGATCATTTCTGGAGTGAAAACGCTTTAAAACACTGTTTTAAAAAGAAAATGCACTAGTGTAAACAGGGCCTTAATATTGAAATAAAAGCAGGAATGGTTTTAATATGGTACAACTTCCCATTCAAACAATGTAATGATGTTTCTGTATGTCTGTAATTGTTTTCTCTTTAGGCCATGAGTAAAGAGGTCGCATCCAAGAAAGATGACATCCAGCAGTTGAACCGTGAGCTGGAAGTCACAGAGCAAGCATGCAGCTCCCTGCAGAAAAGATTCCAGGAGTATTGCCCTGATATTCGCCATCAAGAGACCGAGGTCAGGCGCTTGAGGAATCGCTACTCTAACATCAACAGCCAGCTGCAGCAAAGGTGAAGTGTCATAAAGAGGCCTTTTCTTGTTTATGTTGACATCTTTTTTGTTTACTGAGGCAAGTCTGCTTTTTTTACAATGCTACAGACTTTTGAACTTTACCATAAACTTGTTACTTCACAGGGCGACTCTGTTGCAAGAGGCTGTCAATAAAAATCAGGAATTTAACAGTGGCATCCAGTCGCTCACTGCTTTCCTCATCAATATGCCTAATAACAAAGTTCGGCCTGGTGAAAGTGTGTCACAAATCTATGCCAAGCAAAACTCTCAGATGGTCAGTATTAAGTTTTATTGGCACAGTTTTAAAACGTTTGATTTTGATGATTTTTTTATTGTTATTAATATTATCTTAAATATTTTTGATGTGAAAACAACTGTAAGCTATTAGGATATTGACGGTTTGTTTTTTTGCTATTCTGTTTAGTGCCACTAGTTGCGTGGAAATTACATGCATCACATTTAAATATCTCAGATATGTTGAACTTACGTTGGATGTAAATTTGTTTTTGGTTGCAGAGAGCAGTTGAAGACATCAAGAGAAAGCAGGATGAAGTAAACCGTGTGGTGAAACTTTCTTGTGAACTGCAGGGTGTTCTTAATGTACGATGGCCTTCTTGAACATTTGCACATTTCACATGTCACTGCTAGCATGAATGCAAATGGTCTGTTGCTTCTGTGTCTTCAGGAGTATGAGCTGAATTCGAACAAATACCGCAGTGCATTGGGAAAACCAGAAATAAACTTAAAAAGAATTGATTACATCACCCTGGCTGAAGCTGTGCAGAAGAAGGTAGGTTGCTTTGCCATAGGACCATAATAATGACTTATGTACATTTCCAAATATCTGTACAATTGGCTATTTTTTAGGAAAGAGATGTTGTGAGCTTTTACTCTGAAGTATCAGCACAGAATACTGAAGTACTGAATCAATTGATCTTGGCCAAGGACCTCATCAACAAGGTACTGACTTTCAAAGCTGCAACAATCATTGGAATAAATAACAAGTTAATGGCAAATTCCGCTGAAGGGTGTACAGCTACCATGAACTTCTTAACTTAAACTAAACAAATCTTTATTTGTATTCCATGAATAGAATGATGAAATTGTGAGCCATGTGGTGGTGAGGCAGCAACTTCAGATGCAAAGTCAGCAAAGAGACATGGACGAAGTTGACGGTTTGAAGCGAGAGCTGGCTGAGGAAATATCTCGCCGTACTTATGCCGAGAATGATTTAGCCACCTACAGGAAACGGATGATGTCCCTGAAGAGTCGGAGAGGTGTGGAGCGAGTGGAAGAAAAGGAAACTGTACATTACTACCGTGATCCGAAGCTGGAGGCTGACTTGGAAACACTGAAGAGGAGGATAACCGAAGAGTTCCATAAACGATCCCAATTTCACACAGAAATTGAGATTGTCAACAAAAAAATTGTCAGTCATGAACGAGAGATTATCAATGTGAAGCCCAAGCTGGTGACAAAGGTGCTTACAGAAATTGAGCGTGATCCCAAATTGGATGTTGAAGCTGTGAGGATCAGGGAGCTCATTCTCAAACTAAAGGAGGAAATTCGAGTGCACGAGAGCGAAACGGTACAGATGAGAACGGAAGTTACTGTCTTGGAGACCAAGAGGCCAGTAATAAAAGAGAAAGTGGTCCTGAAAGAGGTTGTGAAGCTGCAAAAAGACCCTGAAATGCTGAAAGCTGTGATTACCTTGAAGAATGAGATCTCGGATGAGGGTATCAGATGCCAGAACCTGAATGATCAAATATTCAAGATTAGGAGTAACATTAATAATCTGGAGAGGATTATTCCAACTATTCAACCTAAAACTATTATCAAAGAGGTGAAAAGGGTTGAGCAGGATGCTGATCTCCTACAAGAGTCCAAGACCCTCCGTGTACACCTGGAAGAGCTGATCCGAGAATACAGTATTTTGATGAAAGAGTTCTCCAGCCTTCAGCTCCGCTACAGCCAAGTGGAGACCATCAAACAAAAGATAGAGTTTAATGAGATCGTCCATGAGATCTTTAGAATTGACCCTGAGACAGAAGTGGAACTGAGACGGCTGAGAAATGAGCTTCTTGAAATAAGCAAACGGCGTACTAGCTTCGAGAATGAGATCAACGTGATCATGGTGGATCTAAAGACTCAGCGCGCCGAAAAGCCCAAGGTTGAACTGACGGAGGTGACTCGTGAGGTGGTGAAAGAAGAGAGGAGTCCTGAAGTTGTCAAAGAAATTAAGAGGTTGAATGAGCAGCTCACCATTTTGAGAACCAACTATGACTCCACTATGAATCGGGTGATTCGTCTACGCAAGGACAGGGATGAGTGGAAGGCTGAAAGATCGAAAGTGGAGACCAAAGTGGTGACAAAAGAATTGATAAGATATGAAAATGACCCTCTTCTGGAGAAGGAAGCAGAACATTTCAGGAGGGAAGTACGTGAGGAAGTTCAGCGCCGGCGAACAGTGGAGGAGAATGTGTTTGACCTTCAAAACAAGTATATTGTCCTGGAGAGACAGAAACCAGAGGAAAGGGTTGTGGTCCAAGAAATTGTGTGCCTCCAGACAGATCCCTATCAAATTCTGGCCCATGAGAGGTTAGTCAAGACCTTGGAAGAGACCATCAAGGGTCGTAGGCATCTTGAACTGGAGGTGCAGCAGATGAGATCTCTAGTCCTGGAGCTGGAGAAGAAGCTAGAGCTTGTGGATCGGCAGAAGAAGATCCTAATAGAGACAGAGCTGAGACAAATCAAAGCTAGAATCTATGAACTTGAAACTTGCCCAACACCTGTTGAGGAAAAGATTGTTATAGAGGAGGTTTTGAAAGTTGAGAGAGACCCTACAGTCGACAAACTAATCACAAACCTTCGTACTACCCTGGAAAACGAGAGTGCCAGCTTTACCCGCCTGGAGAGAGATATTCGAAACCTCAAAATCAGGATAGAGTCCCTGACCAAAGAGAAATCTGTGGAGAGGGTCATCCACAAAGAGGTTATCAGGGTTGAGAAGGACCAAGCGGTGGAGTCAGAGAGAGAAACACTTAGAGCTCAACTCACCCAGTTGAAGAATGCTAGAGCCCTCAAAGATGAAGAACTTCTGCGACACAACAACAAATTAACTCGAATTCTGACAACCAGAACAAATTTCTCTCAAGAAGAGACCAACTTGATTGCTTACAGGGATAGAATCAAGAAAGAGCAAAACGAACTTCTCCAGGAGTTGAGAAGACTGGAGTCTCAAACGCAGGAGATCACCATAACTTTCCAACATCAATCCAAAGTCTTGAGTGAGAGGAACCAAGTCAACAGGCAAAAGACAATCAAGTTGGAGTCTGAGATCCAGCGTCTGGAGAGCGAAATCCTGGAAGTGAAAGACCGTATCAACCAGCGGGAAATTACTATCATGGACCTCCAGAAACAAACAAAGACGGCGCAACATACAGCGACAAACACCAGCACCAACGTCTCCACCAAAATCACCATTCTGGACCCAGATACTGGCAAAGACATGTCACCTTATGACGCCTATCTTGAGGGTCTGATTGATCGCAATCAGTACATCCACCTCCAAGAGCTTGAGTGTAGCTGGGAGGAAATCACAACCACTGGTCCTGAAGGCGAAACCACGCTTCTGCAGGATCGTAAAAGCGGAAAGCAGTACTCCATCAGTACGGCCCTGCAAAATGGCAGACTGACCCAGTATGACCTTCAGCGCTACAGAGAGGGCAAAATGTCCATTTCAGAGTTTGCTCTTCTGGTTGCAGGGGAAAAGAAAACAAAGTCCTTCCCTCCTCTAAGTACAAAACAAACTACAACTGTTCAGACACTCGCTCCAACAAACTCCTCCACATTGACACGCCGCTCATCCTACTCCAGCAACGGCAACTTGAACTCGCTGGTAATCACCAGTGGAGATGAGCTCTTCCCGATTTCTGGTGTCTTAGATGTCACCACAGACAGCCGCATGTCCGTAAGAAGTGCCCTAACACGCAAACTGATTGATCAAGACACAGCGATGAGGCTTCTGGAAGCTCAGGCCGCCACCGGTGGTATTGTGGACCTGAACAAGAAGGACAAGATCTCCGTTCACAAGGCGGCAGAGTGTGGATTGATCGATTCGAGCCATCTTCACAAACTCCTCAGTGCCCAGAAGGCCTTTACTGGTTTTGAAGACCCCGTGTCCCAACAGCGAATGTCAGTGGGAGAAGCTGCCCGCAGGGGATGGATCCCCAACGACAGTGCCTTGCGGTTCATGGAGGCACAGGTGCTGACCGGTGGACTGGTAGACCCAAACCGAGCAGGTCGCATCGACATGCAGAATGCCATCGATACAAAACTGATCGATGCATCTGTGGCCAAGCAACTTCAGGATGATTCAACCTTTGTGAAGAACGTGATCGACCCCATCAAGAAGGAAAAGATCACGTATAAGGAGGCCATGGCTCGATGCAAGAAGGACCACACCACGGGGTTGCTCTTGCTCCCAACTGCCTCAACTGACTCTGTTGACACTCCATCCTATTCCAGCTACAAATTCTCCAGAATATAAAGACAACATGCAAGAGTGAAAGATTTAAGTGCTGCATAGCAAGGGACTTCTGATTCTAGGGCTTTTTTCATAAACATATATAAGATAATCTCTGGAGCCTCTCATACTTTTCCTTTTTTATCTTTTCCTGTCTTTGTTTTTAACATGCTCTTTCAGTTACTCATTATTTTCCGATTTATCTTGATGAACGGGCTGCTGAATTGCTTTTTGAACATCATATATAATAAAAGGTCCTGTTTCATATATACCCAAAGTGACTGTCTATGTATTGATTTTCCAACTAGGGAAAGTGAATTTCTACAGTAAAGTCAATCTCTGAATGAAAACGCTCAATAGCAGGGATTCCCAAACTGGGGTCCGTGAACCCCTGGAGGTTTGAAAGGGAACTGCAGGGGATTTGTGAGTTAATGAAAATCAATTAATCTGAAAAATCTGAAAAAATAAAAAAATCACAATACAAAACTTGCAAAAAAGATGATATAGTTAATTGTTTACCTGCATATCATATGACTCAGAAACATAAGAGAACTGTGAACGTAAATATATCATTAAATTATTAACTTCAAGTAAATATTTTAGCTCAGGGGGTTTGGCTAACAAAAAACTTTGGGAATCTCCTCTATACAGGTATTATACAACTTTTTAGAGTTTTGGTCCATAATAAAAGATTTCCATCATAATAAAGGCCTAAACACCAGCTATTTCTTAACTAAGAAAATGCTAAGAAACTTACATTATCATTCCACTCTAAAAGTAATAATATTAGTAACAAATTACAGTGTTTTTACTGATTCACATATGTCATTGTACACTTAAAAACAGTATATGTACACATAAATGTACAAACATGAATGCGTTTACCATCTGAAAATTTATTTTTTCATAAAAATGTATAACTTTGGAAAAATATAGAACATATTTTTATATTTATCTCAAGTATAGAGAATGCTATTTAAATATCACAGTACAGTTGCAATCATATGCACATTTTTAATTTTCAAATAAATCAAATCACTTTTATTTCCGATTGTTCCCCTCTGGTCACATACAGTATTGTGCAAAAATCATTGCGCAAATCA
Organism: Onychostoma macrolepis; assembly: GCF_012432095.1. Classification (NCBI taxonomy): domain Eukaryota; kingdom Metazoa; phylum Chordata; class Actinopteri; order Cypriniformes; family Cyprinidae; genus Onychostoma; species Onychostoma macrolepis. The sequence goes on along the minus strand of NC_081157.1, from coordinate 45,606,760 downwards.
AATATAATTCCTTTACCATCAAAAACAATATGGAGTGTTTACATCATTTCAACTCTGATTCAATAAGTCACACTGTTCTGAACTTGATTCACTTTACAAACTCTAGAGAGTGTCATCAAATACACAAATCAACAAAACATGTCCTATGGATGTTTGATCATCTATATGGCTTTAAACCTTTCAGTCACGGTTAGCCTGAATCTGTCCATTGGTCCGCATCTGGCTGGTCTGAACAAGCCTGTAACAAAATGTTCAACAGGGACAAAATGCAAAAATAAAAGAACTGGTCACTGAAAAACCCATACTGATATTTTGAACTTTGAGCTATATTACATCTAAGATATTGTGCTATTATTTAATATTATTAATGCAAATATTTGAACCTGAATATTGGTTGTTTTAAAACCCAGAACCTCTGTGCCAGACTAAAATGATATTAAACTCACAATTTAAAAAAAAACATTTTAGTTCACAATGAAGCAAACAGCTTTGGCTATGGATGCTCATTTAATAAATGTTTAAACCTTTAACCTTTCACTGATGACATCACCCAGGAAGTGACATCATCTTGGAGGCAGCACAAACATCAGTAAGTGTTATCAATGGATTTGATGAATTCTGTGATGGTTTGGAAAATTTGGATTTTAAAAGATGGTCATGCAATGAATATGAAGTTGATGCTTATATAAGCGAACTGTCAATGAGTAATGAACAATTTTAGCTCTTTATGAACATCTGTCCATTTTATTGTTGTTTTGTTAATTATCAAGTTAAAATTGTAATGTGAGAATGATAGTCTGACCCCAGAAGCAAATCAGATTTTGTGTCTTTTAACAGGTTTTTTTTTTTTTTTTAAATAGTTTAACTAATGTTTCTGTGACACATTCATGAGAAAAGTTTTCAATGACAGGGCATTGAGCATGTAACAATGTCAACAATACAGCGTATTTAGCTGTTATTTTGGATGTTGTTGATGAAAAACTGTAATTTTCCAGGAGGATCTGAAGGCAGCATGTTTGGTACATAGAGAAACAGCTTATAATAGCTAATAACAGCAAAACAGTTTCATGGCTAGAAGGAAAATATTTCTGTTTTTCATTTTAGTATTTATATTTTAAATAATGGTTCATCTACGGCAGGCATAATAAAACCTTCAGATATTGAGATATATTGGTGCAGGCGGCTGGTGAGTCTTCATCACAAACACACACACACACACACACACACACACACACACACACACACACACACACACTGACAGTAAAACCGCTCTTAAATAATAATAAACAATAAACATAAACATAACCTGATTTATATCATAGAAAAATAAAGATGAACAACTATATCATATTTTCAACATTGGCACTTCTGAAAATCAAGATTGGTGCATCGCAGCAGCATAAACTCCAGCATCAGAGACCATGAAACTCACCAAACCTCAGAGATGACAGATCTCATATTTCACTCCAAAAATCCAAGCAAAGAAATAAGTAACTGCGTTTCGCATAAAGGAAACAAAGCTTATTATGTATTAAATGAAGAAGCTTTGCATTGGGAATGTTTTCAGTTATTATTTCGGGTTTAATGTGTTTGACTGTGATGAAAATAATGTCACAATGTAAAAACAGTGCATTTTCTTAAAGCAAAATTTAATTTCTTCTGTTGTTTGGTATGAAATGTGACCTGGACATGCTTTTAGATGCACAAGAATCAGAGATAATGAATCTCAACTTATTCAGTTCATATTTCACCCACAGAAAATCGATTCAAAATTATGTTTTGCATGAAGTAAAAACAATCAATTAACAGTCAGTATAAAAAAAGTCAATTTTATGCATTTATTTTTCTTTCTTTTGATTTTTGGAGTGAAGAATGACCCTAAAATGAATTGCAACCTGCTCAGCTCATATTTCACCTCATCTATTTCATTAATTAATTAATTTGTTTATTTATTTGTTTGCTTAAAGAAAATCAAGTAATTTTGTAGATTACATGGATATTTTTCATTGTACTATTTTTCAATAAAAATGAGTTCAATCAATGTAATCAGAATCAATGTAAACTTGTAAAAACATTAAAAAAAAATTCTTGTTTTTTTGGGATGAAATGTGACCGAGACATGTCAGATGCACAATCATCAGAAATGATGACTCTCAACCTGCTCAAGTTCATATTTCATCCCAAAAATCAAAGAAAATAAATATTTTTTTGAACATGAATTTACGATTTTTTAATGTTTGTATTTAAATTATGCAAATTTATGTCAGGGAAACAATGTCAATGTAAAAACAGTCAGTCTTGTAACCACAAAGTGTATCATGTCTTCTGATTTTGGGGTGAAATAGGCTATGACCCCGACACCTGGTTTCGTGAGATTCACTCAAAGTTACAATTCCTCAATAAAACAAACAAACGAACATTAAATTCAAGTTTAACGGCAGCCAGTCAGGATTGTGCGGTTCCATGTTGCTTCAGGTAAAGGATTTCCCTTTTAAGGGCCAGATTTACTAACAGCTTATGCCAGAGCAAACCATCTTTTGGTGTTAAAATAGTAATGGCAGGATTTACTAAATACACGCAGTGAAGAATTAGCACTGAAAAGGTGCAGACACAGTTATTTTTGGGCCTGACCTTATAGAATACGCATTTACAGGAGTTTCCCTTTCAGATGCAAAATTTATGGGAGGAGAGTATTAAAATGAATCACGCAACTCGATTTAGCTACTAACGTTTGCCCTCGTAAAATAACTGGTATTTTCACCATTATTTAATCCCCAAAAGGCATGTATTAAAGGGGTTATCGGATGCAAAATACATTCTTACAGGCTGTTTGAACATAAATGTGTGTTGGCAGTGTGTGTACACAACCACCCTATAATGATAAAATCCACCCAGTGTTTTTATTATTTTTTTATCAACTAAAATCATTACCCCTTTCACAAATCAAGCCGTTCTCAGCTTCTTGGCTGTGTGATGTCCCACAAACCCAGGCTCCTCCCACGATAGTTGATTGACACTAGCGTTTCAGCACAGATTGGACTGGTGTGTTACCTTAGACCCACCCTGAGTGATCTGTCATCAGTCCACCATTGTTTCACCGCCGGAGCAGATGTAGAAAAGAATGTCTCCTAAGCGACTGAGGTGTTTTGTTGTTGGATGTAATAATGAACATAGCAGTTGTCATTTACTCCCGACATCTGATCCGCTGAAGAAGCAGAGGATTATGTTTGTTTTTGAAGGGAATGCTCCCCCGATCTACCTAAATGCGTTTATGGTTACGCGAATCATTCGTGATCCAGCTTCACCTCCAGAAGAATTGAGTATACGTTTTTTTAATGAATCTTTGCAAATCAGCTTTCCTAATAACGTGCTAGTTAGGAAGTTTCACAATGAATGCGGCTAAAGTTTACCGTCTCTCAGAGAGCGGCTCGGAAGAGAGGGGCGGGGCGAGCACAGCTCATTTGCATTTAAAGATGCATGCAAGAAAACGGCTTGCTCTAAAAAGAGCTGATTTTGACAGGGTAAAAAGAGTGTTGTTTTACACTACCATTGAGAAATTTGAACCCAAGTATGTTATAGACTTCTCATTAAGACCCTTAAGAATCATATCAACTTGTGGAAAATGGGCATCTGATGACCCCTTTAAAGCAAGCGGTAATTTGCACTGCTCTTGGTAGATTGCGCTAGTCGTTATGGAAATTATCTGACTGTGTCTGTGTTCTTTACTGTGCGCATTGTTGGTAAATCACTCGCAGAGTTTTCCCCTCCCATCAGCGCTTTTATGGAATTGTGCTCTAATGCTAATTTGCCCTGTTTAGTAAATCTGGCCCTTAAATGGTTCACGCGGAGATGAGGCGGGCCGCTCCTCTGTGCACCTGCGCCTGCACAGGCCCGTACTCCACACGCTCCCCGTCCACCGTCATCACGCCGGGGGCGCTCAGCGGCTCCAGCCTCAGCGCTCGCGCGCGCCGATACACCAGGTGTGCACAGCCACAGTCCAGGTGCGTCCCGCTCTGCATGGCCCGGAAGAGCTGCAGCAGCGCGACGCGTGAGATTCCCGCTGTCACGTAGAACAGGTGGATGAGCCCGTCGTCAGCGCGCGCGTCCGGAGCCGCCAGCAGATCCTCGCTCAGGTGCGACTGGAACATGGCGAGCACCAGAACGAACTCCTGCTCCTCCACCAGCGTCCAGTTCCGCGGGACGGGTTGCTCCAGCGGGGCGAGCAGGTGGTCCGGCAGCCGGCTGTCGGCGGGGGAAAAGCTTGCGGAGTCCGATCCGCACTCGTTTTCGGCTGGCAGGAAGGCCAGTTTTCCCTGATAGATCCGTAAGGAGGCCAGGCGCAGCAGCGTGCCGAGGATGAAGCGCAGCGCTCCGATCTGACGGAACTGCTCGCTCTCGATGTCCACGTCGGCCACGAAGCCCCAGGCCAGAGACAGGAAGGAGAAGAGACGAGCGCCGGACGACAGGCTGATGGAGATCAGGTCCAGTTTAGACACCACACCCTTACAGAGCAAAAAGCCACAGCTGGTCAGCAGATCTTCACCCCACACCGGAGACGCTCTGAAGAGAACAAGCAAACACGAACACCAAAATCAAAGACCAATGTTTACTGGATTGACAATACTGATGTTAAGGGGACCATAAAATAAAGCATGCATCATTTTACAAACAGCAAAATGAACCGTATATTATTAGCTGTTTATAAAAAACTTCTCCATAACAGTGTTATTAATACTATTATAGTAGGCTAAATACTAATATTTTGAATAAGCTTTAGTTTTTAATTTTAATTTTAAATTCTATTTATTTGGTGATTTTTGTCATTTTAAGTAGATTTATTTATTTATTTATTTTTATTCTGTATAGCTTCATTTGGTAACACTTTGTTTTAAGGTGTCCTTGTTACACGTTACATGTACGTACTATTATAATAACAATTAATTATGCATAATTACATGCAAGTAACCCTAAACCAAACCCTAATCTTCACCCTAACTAGTACATGTAGTTAATTAATATTACTCAGTACTTACATGTATAATTACACTGTAACAAAGACACCTATATATATATATATTATTATTATTATTTTTTTTAAATTAGGCTAGCCTGTATATTAACTTATTCTGCCTGTGCGTATCAACTTATTTTACTTGTTTTATACTATGTAAATGATTGCCTTGGTTGGAGTATGTGTATGTTTGACACATTTCAAGGTTTTGTGCTGCAATATCCTGTCTTGTCAAACTTCAGATAAAACTAAACTAAACTAAACTAGCATTTCTTTAACTTTTTCTTTTCTTTTAGTTACCTATCACGACAACAATCGTGTAAGTAGATCTGAAATGCCCACAGTGTTGTAGCTTCTTTAGCTCAAATGAAGAACTAATCTTGGCTCAAATCAGACCAAAAACCGGCCCATAATGCACCGCACTTTCAACATTCAACAAACAGGCGAATGGCGGGAATCGGGATTGCAACTGTCACGAGCGTTATGATTTCTCGCATCCATTTCTTTGTGAGTTTCTATTATTCTCTGCTTAAAAATAACTGATATTGAGATGAATAAACCAGGGAAACGGACGTTGTTACTGGCACATCTGCAGTTCTGAGGTCCTAATAAAACGTTCAAGGTGACCTGAACGATGTGCTCGGGTTAATCAGATAACCGCCAGCAGGAGACGCTTGTGCTTCAATAATAAAAGTCCAACGGCCAAACGCTAAATGTGAGCGGTTATTATGAGCTGAATTACGCCGGTGTTCAATCATTTCTCGGGTGAGTCAAGTACTGATGAATGTCTGCTTCATCTTCATGAATAGAAATGACTTCATTAATGAGGTTAAGTCAGCGTTTTTCTCCAGAGATCGCCGAGCTCGAGTGTTTCATGAACTGACTGTTATCGCCTGCCCTAGTCTCATGAAAACACCCGCTCTCTGATCGGTCATTAGTGATTCATTAATGCATTCTCTCTCTCTCTCTCTCACTTAGCAGAACCGAACTTGTATTCTTTAGTTCAAAGAAATGCCGAGTTGAAACCCTCAGAGATTCAGCTCTGAGAAACGCGCGCTAATGACTGGAATAATGACTGCTTACATCGCAAACTTTAAATTGAACATCTAAACGAAACAGCACAGTTTGAGTTTAATGGATATTACTAAACCAAATGAGGACTGATTCTGTATGAACACTGTCTCTAGATCAGAGATTCAGAAAATACATGCTTTCTGAAAACCTCATGATCCAGTCAGATTGGCGCTGAAGCTTTAGGCTATTTCAAGGAGTTTATTCAGTTTATATCAGTCCACTGGGAAACACTCCTGAAGAACCACTTTGCAGTTTTTATGGCATCAAATCATATTTTAACGAGTTCTGTTTAAGACATTCAATAATAAATGAATGAGATATCCAATAGAAATGCACAATATATCAGAATATTGGCTGCTGGCTGATGTTGGAGATTTTGTTGTTGTTGTTGTTGTTATTGTTAAGTTTTGGACTTGGATATTTAACTGTGCATGCTCATTTCCCTTATTTTGACATTCAGATTATTTTCACCATCATCAAATGCTCATTTAACCTTTTAAACACTAGCAAATTAATAAGACAAATGTTAGTTTTAGAAAATTTCAAAATGAATTCAAATTTATTACTGTACATTAATGTAAATGGATTAAAAGTTGAGAAAATTAATTTAAAATAAAATAAAAATGCAAATAAAATTATATAAAATGTAGATTAATAGATCAAATTAATACATTATTTTTAAATTAATTAGATAATTACTTTTTGGTATATTAATTTGAATTTAAAATAGAACAGAATTGTATTACTGCCATAACTTTATTGGTCTGAATCTGAATACTGAATTTCATAAAATGTAAATTAAATTAGTAAAATTACACTATATTTTAAATAATTAAATAATTAAATTTTAAATGAATTAAATTAAATTACACTTTAGTCTTTTATTTTAAAATAACATAATTTTATCATTGGCCATAACTTATTAGTATTGGCCAGAGATTAAATATTGGATTTCATTCAATTTAAATAAATTAATTTCATATAATAATACATTTTCTAATTGGCCATAATTTATTGCCATTGGCCAGAATTGGAATATAGGATTTCATATTCACTGGTCTCTAAGCATCATGTAAAGAAGCTAAATCCGGTTGATCTCTTCACATGTCAATCAGACGGTGTGGTGGGTGGTGCTTGTCTGTATGAGCTGACAGTCTCTCTGATTGTCTCACCGCGTGTAGTGATGGACTGAAGCAGCCAGTGCATTTCCTGAACCTCCAGGAAGGATTCCCAGAGGAGTCTGGATGGCCTTTTCCCAATCCTGCCTCTCCATTAGACCGTTCACGACCTAAAACACACACACACACACACTTACGTGAGCTGAATGCCTAACACACACACAGAGACAGACACAAGCGACCTGCACACACCTCAAACAGCAGCCCGTCTCCAGACAGAATGACCAGAGCATCCCACTGCGTCAGGTCAGCGCTCCGCACCAGATCCCGCGCGTGATTCTGACGCTCTGTAAGATCACAGATCACAGCAGATGCTCAGATACAATAAACTCATCTATAGATCTCTGATACACCAGCAGTGATTTCATATAATCACATTCATCACAACCCAGTGTTATATTAGTAGCACTGAGAGCCTATTGTAGTTTTTTATTAATATCTTGAATTTATTTCTATATTTTCTGGGGTTTTTCATTGTATTTTTACTTTTGTTTTGCTTTTGCCATTTTTATTTATTTAATTATTTTTCTATTTTATTTCATTATTTACATATGTATATATAGTTTTCAATCATTTTTATTTCTATTTTAATTATTTTGGTACATCAAGTTCAACTAAATGTGAATTAAAAAGTGGCAACTAAATGAATTTAAAAAAATTTTTTTTTAATATTTTTCAGTTGAGGTTTATATTATTTTTAAAAGGGTCATATGATGCTGTTTTAAAGATCATTATTTTGTGTATTTGGTGTAACAGAATATGTTGACATGCTTTAATGTTCAAATACTGTACATTATTGTAGGTCTCTCAAAAACGTCGTTTTCTACAAAGTCCCTCCTTCCGACAAGTGCATTAGCCGATTCGAACACCACAAGCAAGTGTCGGAAATGTAACGCCCCTTACAATAATCGCGAGCTTCAGCTTTCAAAATAAATGTAAAGACAGTTAATAATGTCCTTAGTTTTACCATCAGTTCAAGCCACATCACATCAGGAGCGAAGCAACTGGATTTGCGAGACCAGTGGCGCCTGCAGGTGTTCGGCTGGACGCACTGTGCGTACCATGAGCGCTCAGACTGTCCTGAGATTTGCCCCGCACACATTTCAGCAGTAAATTATAGGCCCGTTTGTCCCGTATTTCTGTCGACTGAACCAGCCATGCCATTAATAATGAATGTATCAGTCTTTTGCATGCCAAAGTCAATTTCTGCTTATAAACATTGCGTCAAATAGAAAGAGAAAATCGTGCTACACGCACTTTCATGAGATCGGGTTAGACTACAACAATTAATTTGTAGCCTATTTTACAAATGGGAATACAACGAATTCATGACATTCATGATGTTTTACATTCAAGCTACCCGTAAAATTTATAGTGAAAAGTTATTTAAAATCATCTGGAATGCAATAAAGTAATTTTAAAGATGCATGGATTAAATGCATCTTTAAATGCATCCCTTCTGGTAGACCCATAGTTGCAGCAATTGGGTCACTGACAGAGAGAATTTCTGCTTTTGTTGATTTCCATTTACAACCTTTGGTCATGTCTTTACCTTCTTATATTAAGGACACGATGGATTTTATTGAATTTATGAATAATGTGAAATTACCTGACTATCCTGTTTTTCTAGTCACCATGGATGTTGAATCGCTTTACACCAATGTTCCATTTCAGGGTGGGTTAGAGGCTATGGAATTTTTTCTTGATCAACGTCCGGGTCAGGTACCAAGTACTACATGTCTGAGTGATTTGGCAAAATTGGTGCTTTCACATAATTATTTTCTGTTTGGGTCAGATTATTATTTGCAGATTTCAGGGGTTAGCATGGGTTCCAAGATGGCCCCAAGCTTTGCATCCCTTTTTTGTGGGATGTTTGAACATCAGTTTGTGTTAAACCCTGGGGTAAATTATTTTTTGAGACACATTGTTCTATGGAAACGTTATATCGATGATGTTTTTTTAATATGGAGTGGTGCTGAATCTGAGATACTGGAGTTTCATAGTTTGGTAAATAATAAATGTAGTGCGTTGAAATTTACTATTGAATTTCATCAAGAGAAAATGAATTTTTTGGATGTGCTTGTTCTTCGCACTGCATCGGGCATCGAAACTACTTTGTATCGTAAACCAACTGACCGTAACACCATCTTGCACGGACAATCTTATCATCCTGTGTCATTAAAGCGTTCGTTACCAATTTCACAATTTAGTCGTATTCGCCGTATTTGTAGCAAAGATGCAGATTTTCAACAGCAATCACAAATCCTATCGGAGAGATTCAGAAAACGATCATATCGAGAAGAGTGGATCCAATCTGCAGTCGTTTTAAAGATGTATCGCAACAGGAGAGTCTTGTTAAAAAAACAAAACAAATTTTAACGTCGGGTTAATTGTTATATTCAATATTCGCCTGTTTCGAAGGACATTCATCATGTTTTATTGAAACATTGGCACATCGTAGAGAGTGATCCCGGTCTCAAGAAGTGTTTTGATGAACCACCTCGTTTAGTGTATAAGAAAACACCCAGTCTTCGTAATATTTTGGTCAGATCTGATTTGAAACCTGCTCCTCATTTCTTGAATAAAATACTTTATGGGCATTACAGATGTGGTAACTGTCAACAGTGTAATTTCACATATAAGACATTGACTTTCACACATCCTCATACGACGAAAATATTTAAGATTCGGGGTACGATTTCGTGCAAGACGGCTAATGTTATTTATTTGTTGCGTTGCCCTTGTGGTTTATGTTATGTTGGTAAGACTAGTAGACCTTTGAAATATCGTATTTCTGAACATCGGTGTGCAATTAGACATTGCGATCCGAAAAGTCCAGTAGCTCAGCATTTTGTAAACTCGAGACATTCCGTTTCCACTCTTCAGTACATAGGAATAGAGGTAGTTAAGTGTCCACGGCACGGTGGTGACATTAATAAATTACTTTTACAACGTGAGGCCTTTTGGATTTTTACATTAGATACTTTGTCCCCGAGAGGTTTAAATGAGGATTTTGATATTCGTCCATTTCTTTAAATATGGAATGCTTATCCAATTATGTGGCTTTTTATACAGCTCCAATAAAGGTTTTGATGGTATTGGTTGAATTTATGTATGTAGGCAGGTATTAATTAATGTTGTTGTATTGTGTATCGACAATTGTATTTTGTTATTTTGCATAGTTCTTTGTTGTTGTTGTTGTTGTTTCTTTTTGACTGCGGTTATTTTGGTTTATTCATTATTATCATTATTATTTTGTTTATATTGTGTTAGGTCATGTGACCTTTTGGTCACATGTATAAATAGAGGCATATCAGTGTTGCTCATTTGTCTGATGAAGAGCCTGTGTGCTCGAAACGTTACACTCTATGTGAATTTTTTATAAATAAATTTTTCTTTGATACTTTTGGAGCTTAGGTGTTGCCGATTTTGCATTTTCAATATGCTTCAAAGATGCATGGATTAAAATAGGCTAATAAATAATTCACATATCAGACAAAATTGCGTTGCAGAAAATCCTTTAAATTTTAAGGAAATTCTAAGGAATTCAGAGCAGAGTAACATAAAAATCAGGAAAAAAATAATAATCGGGCCTGTTCTAGGCTTTTCGCTTATTTTTATATTTTAGACCGTGATGAAAAATGATTTGCCATCTCCTCATTGGACGTGCCTTTAGAGAGAAATGCATCTTTACGGATTACATAATGAAAGAGTTTTTGTTTTCGACTTGAATTATTTCGTTTTAAAGTAGTAATTTAAAGCTTTCTATAGATATATTTATCATATTTGTGACTCAATTCGTTGAGTTTCGGTTCATCATTTTGAAACAGTCCTATTCAAGATGAGACGGCAAGAGCATCTTCTGTTTTCTTATTTATTTTAATAAAAGCACAACGTTTTGTTGATATTGTGAATGCACACAAATAACAGTAGACCCTTTACAGTTCCGAATGATGTATTACTCTTACCTTTATAAGCAAAAATTACGGCATATTTTAAGTTGTTTCCACTATCAAGAAAAAAATGCAAGTGACCGCTGTGGCGCCTCCATGTCCTGCAAAGCGCGCTTCAGCTTCCACTCTTCACACAAACGATTAGATATGCACCTAGCGCACATTTATATAGTTCAAACATTTAAACTAACATTGTGATATGCTTGAACTGTTTTAAGCAAGTCGTGATGATTTGAGAAGGCTAAATTGATCACTGTCTGCCGCTGGCCGCTTGGTTGTTACTTAAAAAAAAACCTTACAAATTTAACGAAAAAAAAGTGCTTCAAACGTTTTTTATAAATTAGCTTTATAAAAAACGAAACGAAATATAATCACTTTACCGTTACAGACGTGATGCGCAGATCAGCTCTCACATCACTGAATCTGCTGTTAAAAGTGAACCATCCATTCATCATATCATTGTGCAAAGCTAAGAATAAGTCTAATTAGAATCATTGTAATGTGACGATCGGGTGCGGGTCGGGTCGGTTATCTAAATCAGAAAAATATAGGTGCGGGTGGGTGGCAGGCGGATAATTTATTTGAAGCAGCGGATTTGGGTGACGTTTGAGCTCATCCGCGCATCTCTAGTGTGTGTCTACACTGGTATATATGGTTTATGAGGACACAAATGTGTATAATAACATGGGTACTACAATGTAAACATGGTTTATGAGGACACTTCCTGTGTCCCCGTAAGACAAAAGGCTTAAAAAAACATACAAAACGGTGTTTTATGAAATTCAAAAATTGCCAGTATTTTTCTGTAAGGGGTAGGTTTAGGTGTAGGGTTGGTGTAGGGCAATAGCACATACAGTTTGTACAGTATAAAAACCATTACGCCTATGGAGAGTCCCCGTAAACCACATATACCAGACAGTGTGAGTGTGTGTGTGTGTGTCAGACAGAAGTGAAGATTCATAGTGACTGATTCAGCAGAAATGCCTAAAGCTGAGACCGCACTTCACACTGTCTCTCTCTCACACACACACACATTGGCTTCGGTGTGGATGTGGTGTGGAGTGTTAACAGAGGGAGATGGATCACAGGCAGAAACATCACAGTGACCCACATTACAGATCACACACTCACACAGCACATGTCTGCTTCATTCCCACGAGTGTCATATTCAGTGTCTCAGTGGATCACTACTGATCTTACAGAACATCTTTATATCCAGCTCAGGAGAAACATGCACGTGTTAATATTATTATTATTTTCATGACAATTTACATGACAATCTATCTAGCCATTCATCTGTTGTTCTGTCCATCCATCATCCATCCATCCATCTATCTATCCATCAATCGTTCTATCATCCATCCATCCCTCATCTATCATTTCATCTATCTTTCTTTCCTTCCATCCATCTTTCCATCTATCTATCCATTCATCTGTTGTTCTGTCCATCCATCATCCATCCATCTATCTATCATCAATCGTTCTATCATCCATCCATCCATCCCTCATCTATCATTTCGTCTATCTTTCTTTCCATCCATCCATCTATCTATCCATTCATCTCTTGTTCTGTCCATCCATCATCCATCCATCTATCAATCCATCAATCGTTCTATCATCCATCCATCCCTCATCTATAATTTCATCTATCTTTCTTTCCTTCCATCCATCTTTCCATCTATCTATCCATTCATCTGTTGTTCTGTCCATCCATCATCCATCCATCCATCCATCTATCTATCCATCAATCATTCTATCATCCATCCATCCATCCCTCATCTATCATTTCGTCTATCTTTCTTTCCATCCATCTATCTATCCATTCATCTGTTGTTCTGTCCATCCATCATCCATCCATCTATCTATCCATCAATCGTTCTATCATCCATCCATCCCTCATCTATCATTTCATCTATCTTTCTTTCCTTCCATCCATCTTTCCATCTATCTATCCATTCATCTGTTGTTCTGTCCATCCATCATCCATCCATCCATCCATCCATCCATCAATCATTCTATCATCCATCCATCCATCCCTCATCTATCATTTCGTCTATCTTTCTTTCCATCCATCTATCTATCCATTCATCTGTTGTTCTGTCCATCCATCATCCATCCATCTATCTATCCATCAATCGTTCTATCATCCATCCATCCCTCATCTATCATTTCATCTATCTTTCTTTCCTTCCATCCATCTTTCCATCTATCTATCCATTCATCTGTTGTTCTGTCCATCCATCATCCATCCATCAATCCATCCATCTATCCATCAATCGTTCTATCATCCATCCATCCATCCCTCATCTATCATTTCGTCTATCTTTCTTTCCATCCATCTATCTATCCATTCATCTGTTGTTCTGTCCATCCATCTAAGGTTGGGTACCGAAACCCGGTACCAATATGGCACCGGTACCTACAGTATCTCACAGAAGTGAGTACACCCCTCACATTTTTGTAAAAATCTTTTCATGTGACAACACTGAAGAAATGACACTTTGCTACAATGTAAAGTAGTGAGTGTACAGCTTGTATAACAGTGTAAATTTGCTGTCCCCTCAAAATAACTCAACACACAGCCATTAATGTCTAAACCGCTGGACACAAAATTGAGTACACCCCTAAGTGAAAATGTCCAAATTGGGCCCAAAGTGTCAATATTTTGTGTGGCCACCATTATTTTCCAGCACTGCCTTAACCCTCTTGGGCATGGAGTTCACCAGAGCTTCACAGGTTGCCACTGGAGTCCTATTCCACGCCTCCATGACGACATCACAGAGCTGGTGGATGCTAGAGACGTTGCGCTCCTCCACCTTCCGTTTGAGGATGCCCCACAGATGCTCAATAGGGTTTAGGTCTGGAGACATGCTTGGCCAGTCCATCACCTTTACCCTCAACTTCTTTAGCAAGGCAGTGGTCGTCTTGAAGGTGTGTTTGGGGTCGTTATCATGTTGGAATACTGCCCTGCGGCCCAGTCTCCGAAGGGAGGGGATCATGCTCTGCTTCAGTATGTCACAGCACATGTTGGCATTCATGGATCCCTCAATGAACTGTAGCTCCCCAGTGCCAGCAGCACTCATGCAGCCCCAGACCATGACACTCCCACTACCATGCTTGACTGTAGGCAAGACACACTTGTGTCTAGGTGTACTCCTCACCTCACACTAGGTGTACTCCTCACCTAGTTGCTGCCACACACGCTTGACACCATCTGAACCAAATAAGTTTATCTTGCTCTCATCAGACCACAGGACATGGTTCCAGTAATCCATGTCCTTAGTCTGCTTGTTTTTAGCAAACTGTTTGCGGGCTTTCTTGTGCATCATCTTTAGAAGAGGCTTCCTTCTGGGACGACAGCCATGCAGACCAATTTGATGCAGTGTGCGGCATATAGTCTGAGCACTGACAGGCTGACCCCACCACCCCTTCAACCTCTGCAGCAATGCTGGCAGCACTCATACATCTATTTCCCAAACACAACCTCTGGATATGACGCTGAGCACGTGCACTCAACTTCTTTGGTCGACCATGGTGAGGCCTGTTCTGAGTGGAACCTGTCCTGTTAAACTGCTGCATGGTCTTGGCCACCATGCTGCAGCTCAGTTTCAGGGTCTTGGCAATCTTCTTATAGCCTGCGCCATCTTTATGTAGAGCAACAATTATGTTTTTTCAGATCCTCAGAGAGTTATTTGCCATGAGGTGCCATGTTGAACTTCCAGTGACCAGTATGAGAGAGTGAGAGCGATAACACCAAATTTAACACACCTGTTCCCCATTCACACCTGAGACCTTGTAACACTAACGAGTCACATGACACCGGGGCCCAATTTGGACATTTTCACTTAGGGGTGTACTCACTTTTGTGGCCAGCGGTTTAGACATTAATGGCTGTGTGTTGAGTTATTTTGAGGGGACAGCAAATTTACACTGTTATACAAGCTGTACACTCACTACTTTACATTGTAGCAAAGTGTCATTTCTTCAGTGTTGTCACATGAAAAGAGATTATAAAATATTTACAAAAATGTGAGAGGTGTACTCACTTCTGTGAGATAGTGTATGCAACCGGTATGTACTAGAACCAAATCAGAACGCAGATTTCGGTGCCTCATTTCGGGGCCATGCCTGAGCAATCGATTTAAATATTTGTCCTTTGTTTCTCCGAAATGGACATAAGAAGCATCATCACCAGCACCGCACATGAAAAATAACTTCCCGACTGAGAAAATGCACATGAACTCAATTCGGAAAGCTCTAATAATACAAGTCCAACAAATCTTTGTAGTAACGCGAGTGTGCTGTTTTCACATTCCGACTTAAAAGCACAACTCGGGATATAAGAGCATCCAAGGAGCGCGTGAATGCAGTAATCACACTTGCTCTGACGGCAGAAGGTAGCCTTCCATTAACTAGTTAAGCTACTACTACTCCATAGGCTACTAATACATCGATTAGCAATGGATTATAATTTAAATATACTTAATTATTATGAAAATACCAGAGATGGCTTGAATAACACAGATAAACTATACAGGTGCTGGTCATATAATTAGAATATCATCAAAAAGTTGATTTATTTCACTAATTCCATTCAAAAAGTGAAACTTGTATATTACATTCATTCATTACACACAGACTGATATATTTCAAATGTTTATTTCTTTTCATTTTGATGATTAGAGCTTATAGCTCATGTAAGTCAAAAATCAGTATCTCAAAATATTAGAATATTTACATTTGAGTTTGAATAAATGACCATCCCTACAGTATAAATTCTGGGTATCTCTTGTTCTTTGAAACCACAATAATGGGGAAGACTGCTGACTTGGCAATGATCCAGAAGACGAACATTGACGCCCTCCTCAAAGAGGGTAAGTCACAGAAGGTCATTACTGAAAGGTGTGGCTGTTTACAGAGTGCTGTATCAAAGCATATTAAATGAAAAGTTGACTGGAAGGAAGAATTTGGGTAGGAAAAGGTGCACAAGCAACAGGGATGACCGCAAGCTTGAGAATACTGTCAAGCAAAGCTGATTCAAACACTTGTGAGAGCTTCACAAGGAGAGAACTGAAGCTGGAGTCAGTGCATCAAGAGTCACCACGCTCAGACGTCTTCAGGAAAAGGGCTACCAAGCCACTTCTGAACCAGAGTCAACGTCAGAAGCATCTTAACTGGGCTGTGGAGAAAAAGAACTGGACTGTTGCTCAGTGGTCCAAAGTCCTCTTTTCAGATGAAAGTAAATTTTACATTTCATTTGGAAATCAAGGTCCCAGAGTCTGAAGGAAGAGTGGAGAGGCACAGAATCCATGTTGCTTGAAGTCCAGTGTGAAGTTTCCACAGTCAGTGATGATTTGGGCTGCCATGTCATTTGCTGGTGTTGGTCCACTGTGTTTTCTAAAGTCCACAGTCAACGCAGCCATCTACCAGGAAATTTTAGAGCACTTCATGCTTCCTTCTGTTGGCAAGCTTTATGGAGATGCTGATTTCATTTTCCAACAGGACTTGGCACCTGCCCACACTTCCAAAGGTACCAAAAGCTGGTTCAATGACCATAGTGTTACTGTGCTTGATTGGCCAGCAAACTTGCCTGACCTGAACCCCATAGAGAATCTATGGGGTATTGTCAAGAGGAAGATGAGAGACACCAGACCCAACAATGCAGATGAGCTGAAGGCCACTATCAGAGCAACCTGGGCTCTCATAACACCTGAGCAGTGCCACAGACTGATCGACTCCATGCCACGCCGCATTGCTGCAGTAATTCAGGCAAAAGGAGTCCCAACTAAGTATCGAGTGCTGTACATGCTCATACTTTTCATGTTCATTCTTTTCAGTTGGCCAAGATTTCTAAAAATCCTTTCTTTGTATTGGTCTTAAGTAATATTCTAATTTTCTGAGATACTGAATTTGGGATTTTCCTTAGTTGTCAGTTATAATCATCAAAATTAAAAGAAATAAACATTTGAAATATATCAGTCTGTGTGTAATGAATGAATATAATATACAAGTTTCACTTTTTGAATGGAATTAGTGAAATAAATCAACTTTTTGATGATATTCTAATTATATGACCAGCACCTGTACATTGTTGTAGTCGAGTGTTTATTTATTTTATCATTCAACACATTTATATCTTCTGTTTACTCAGTTACAGCCATAGCAATGCCTTTGTCCATGTCCCTGGAGCTTCATGAGTTCCGCTACTTCTACGACTGGATATGTGGATTTTCTGTGCGAGGCCGCCCTCTGGTGTCCAGTACGAATTAAAAAGACATCATGTGTTTAGTGCTAATGGCCAATCCAATTATTAATTGGTAATTTTTTATTTTTATAAGTAATGGTTCAGGCACCGGTACCATTTTAAAAGTATCGATTTGGCACCGGTATCGAAAAAAACCCAAACGATACCCAACCCTACATCCATCCATAATTTTTTTCCATCCATCCATCCATCTTTCCATCTATCTATCCATTCATCTGTTGTTCTGTCCATCCATCCATCCATCTATCCATAATTTTTCCATCCATCCATCTATCCCTCATCTACCGTTTCATCTATCTTTCTTTCCATCCATCCATAATTCCATCTATCTATGCATTCATCTGTTGTTCTGTCCATCCATCATCCATCCATCATTTTTTTCCCCATCCATCCATCCATCCATTGGGAAGACAAAAACGGCAGAGTAAATCATGCACATCTGATGTGCAGACACATTTTAACTACACAAACACACACTCTGAACATTCACTGATGGATGTACAAACAGACCCATCAACACACACACACACACACACACACACACACAGATGCGATCAGTCGTCCATCACTCAGATGTGTGCGTGTTTCTCTGTCGGAGGTTATTCTGAGTTCATGCTCTGACAGTGGAGCTCTTTATCTGTTAGCAGTCCTGCTGCTCTCTGACTAATCGTGAGATTTATGAATGAAGCTGCCAGCTTGTGTTTTATGAGTCTATAGATTATTATGATGAACTTGAACACCAAAACAGATCGACTACTGTCATGGTGGAGCCACAATCTGAGGAGAAACATGCTGAGAAAGATAGTTAAACTTACTTAACTAGCTAGTAACCTGAAAAGCACACCAGGTTAGAGATACTTATATCATTGACTTTTTCAGTCTGCAGAACACAAAAGAACATACTTTGAAGAACGCTGGGAACCTAAACACTTTGGACCCCATTAACTTTCACTATATGGACAATTTATTTTATTTTTTTTATATTTATTTTGCAATTTCTAGAAGATAGAAAGAGCGTTTTGGAACAACATAAAGATTAGTAAATTATTTTATTTTTTGGCAAAACTATCTCTATAAGAGTCAACAACAGAAATATACAGAAGCATTTTCAATAAAGAAAGTAAATTCAGTGGGAAATAGTGGGCAGTACTTGATTTTATCCGACACTGATGGGTCAGTCAAAAGCGAGCTAAGAAATATTTGCTTTATAATTATTTTTTCTTACACACATGGACTTAGTTGCATCAGTGGAAAAATAATTTCAGAGGTGGAGAAAATGTTTTTTTTTATTTTTTTTTTTATAAATGATGATGAAAACAAACAGTTGTTTTTCTTTAGAATAACATGCACACTAATGAATCAAGCACAACATAACCTGAGACATTTATTAATGTTTTTAAGCAAATATTCCTTGAAACCCCTTGCACTGCAGAATCTGAACTCTCTTTTGACCTCTTTTGTTGTTGAAAATGAGCTGAAGCCGCCCTGATTACTGCACTAATAGCAGATCATATGACTCCATTAACAAGCTGAATCTGTTCAGAGAGCGTCTGTGGTGTGTGTGTCTGTGTGTGTGTGTGTGTGTGTGTGTGTTACACACCTGTGATGAAGAGTGTGTGCGGTATATCCGCCTCAGTGAGCATCCGCTGAACGTGGCCATTATAGAGAGCCATCGCTTGGCCCCGCCCACTCTGAGGATTGACCAATACCATCACGCCACATGGTCGACGGACCTCAGAGAAGAACACACCTGACAGAGAGACAGAATAACATTTACATACAGGACAAAAATCATAAAAATGAACGTTCTGTGTTTGAGTACAGGAATCATTCCTGAACTCAGGGAAAATAAAATAATAAATGATAAAATACATAATAAATACAAATAAAATAATCAGGTCTAAAATAAAAAATATAAAACAAAACGAGGACTGAAATAAACAAAACCATAATAAATACAAAATATGTTTAAAAATATAAATATTTATAAAATAAAAAATAAAATAATAAAAACATGAGTTATAAAATAAAAATAAAATAAAGATAAAATAATATGCTGTGTGTTTGAGTGCAGAATTCAATCCTCACAGTCACAGCTAAAATAAAATAAAATAAAACAATTAATTATAAATTTACAAAAAAATAAATAAAAATACGATAATAAAAATAAAATAATAAAAACATGAGTTATAAAATAAAAATAAAATAATAAATGATAAAATACATAATAAATACAAAATATGTTTAAAAATATAAATATTTATAAAATAAAAATATATAAATAAATTAAGTAATAAAATATCAGTTATACAATAAATAATATAAATGTGAGTATCTGATGTTATATTTCATTGGTAAGGTCATTAAAATATGTGCATAATTCATGTGTTAACCATGTGATGTTGTATTTCCTACTGAAATTACTAAGCAAATAGTGACTGCTGTTAATTTTCACTCATATATGGTGCTTATTTATTATCTTTTAAATTATTGTATTTTATTTAGAAATGCATTTATATAAAATTATAATGGAATAAAATATATTTTTAAAATGATTTATTTATTTATTATTATTATATTTAATTATTTAATGTTATAATTATAAACATATATTTAATCTATTTTTATTATTTTATACTAGTGCTAGTACTATACTAGTAAAAAATTAACTAATTAATCGCACAGTTTACTGAAACATTAAAGTTTTTAAATATACTTTTATATTGCAATAATTTCACATTCAATCTTCAAATTAATGTACAAACAACATGAAGACAGTATATTTTTTAATATTTGTTTAATGGCATATTTTTTTCATGACTGAAGGTCAGTATCACTGATACCAATACTAATTTCTCTATAAAATTGCCCCTATTGACTATAGCCATTCAACTTTACAGTATAATTGAGAGATATCAATTTTAACATTTATTAGACCTTTAAAAAATAACTTAACTCTTAAACTTTAAACAATCTTCACATAAACCCATTATTATAAATGTCATATTTACCTGTGCCTTTCAGCAGAAATATACAGAAATTGAAATTGAAGTTATCAAACACTATATACTAAATTAAATATAGATGACCCTAGCTCCGCCCCTGCGTTAATTGCGTTAAATATTTTTAACGCGTTAAACTGAAAACAAAATAATCGCCTGCGTTAAGGCGCTAATTTTGACACCACTATTTTATACTAATGCAATAAATCATTACAGTGATTTTTCAGTCAGATTGTCCTGCTCAACTAATTTTCTCTGCTGATCTTCCTTTGGTTTGGTTGTTTTGATGTCTGTGCCACAGGAGGTTTTAATCAGCTGCTGAAATCATGATTTTAATTCTCTTTAAGAGGTTTTGTGTTTGACAAATATCATAAGAAAAGAGTGCATGGCCTCGGGCGGGAATACCACTAACAGATGGCAGTGCTAATGCTAAAAACTCACAAACGGGACACAAACAGATGCGGGTTTGCCTTGATTCTGTGGTGCATTAATCTGAGAGCGTTTCTGTGTATTACAGGAGCTCAGGGTTTCTCAAATCATCCGGTTCAGCAGGATGGACTGGTTTCCCAGGGGAGCGTTTACTCGTGGGACGACTGACCCGGATGACAGGTGAGACGTTCAGAGCCCTGAGGGGGAATCCGGCATGAGGCTATTTCAGGATGAAGACAGAGAAACACATGAACTCACACTGAAGATCTCAGTGTCTCAAACAGGTCCTGGACCTTTACTCATGGCACAGTTTCACTACAACACAAATGATTCATGAGCAGCTTTGGTTTATTTATTCATTTTAGCACTGCTTCTGTAATTCATCCAAACTGACAATAATAACACAATAAAAAAACCATAAAAAAACTATATATAAAAATAATAAAAGAATTGTAAGCAAATAATTGTAAAATAAATATATATTAAAAATATATATATAAAAAAATAAAGATAAACTAATTTAGAAATAAATATTACATGAAATATGAATAAAATATGAATAACAAAATAATAATAATAAAAAATTCATTTAGAAATGAAATATTATATATTGTGAATGTCAATAATACATTTAATCATCTAAATAATTGTAAGTCGATAATTACAAAATAAAAAAAAATAAAAATAAATAAAATATTTGTTGTAAACTAATTTTAAAACGATGCATACAAATTTTAATAAAAAACTAATTTTAAAATGAATCTGATGTTTTTAGAAGATATAACCGAGGGGGAGAAGGTAAATTATAAACAGCAGGGAGCCCAGGACAGAGCCTTGGGGCACACCTATGGTGACAGGCACTGGATGAGAGGTAAATGATTTCAACTGAATGAACTGAGTGAAATTAAATACATTAAAAAAAATAAAAAACAAACTGAATAACGAAGCAATTAAACAAATAGAGATAAAAACATTTAAAAATAGAATAAATATTATATTGTATATTGTGATGGCCAATAACACATTTAATCATCTAAAATAATCATTATAAAAGCAAGGAATCTGTTTAATCTGTTTTACTTCTGTTAGAGTGATTTTATCACATTTAAGGGGGTTTTAAATGCTCTGCTTCATATAAATGCAGTAAAATAATTATAATGCCTGACTTATTGCATTATTATAAATGACCCTTATTAACCTGTGTAAATAAATAATAATCTAATAAATCTCTGTGTGTGTGTATTAAATTTAAATAAAACAAAATCATACAAATAAATGTACATATTTTAACAATAAAATGAAATAATTAATAAAAAGAAAAAGAAAAGAAATACAAAAAATATTACTTTATATTGTGATTCACAATAATACATTAAATCATCTATAAAAAGCAATACAACAGTTTTATAAAGACAATTAGCAGCTAAAAGCCTTGAGTTACACTGATTTAATACTCTGAGTCATTTAACGGTGATAAAATCACTGCAGTGCTTGACCTATTACATTAGTAAATGATCTCTGCCACTTCCTGTGGACTGTGAGCATTTCAGATCCAGCAGCAGCAGCAGCAGGAGGAGGTTGTTTAACCTGAGCTTCATCTGTAACTGTAACCCAGAATCCTCTGGGGCTGAGGGCCGTAATGAGCTCCTGCACGTGCCGCGTCATGCGCATCAATGCCAGCGTTCAGAAACCCCCAAAACAACAGCCACATTCACTCGCACCCGCTAGTATCTGCGCTTTCACAATGAGACTGATTAAAATTCACCGGCAGATTCACACCGACAAACTCTAATTAGCACCGGAGCCTCTGACAGCATTATTAACTCAGACTACACAGGCCTGAAATTACAGCGCTTCCCTTCATAACAACACAATCCTGCAGAGACTTCCAGCTTCACACAGGAAACACCAGAATAACGGCTCCGCTACAAACACTAGACAGCTGACTACTGAGGAAACTAAGCTGCAAAAATTACTTATTAAAGAAAAGGAAGGCATTTTTATAACATTCTGAGTTTATTTCTAAATAAATAAATAAATAAACATTTTTTTTTTACAAGACAATGAAAAAAATAAAATTATAATTACATTTTATTGTGTGATTGGCAATAATTATACATTTAATCACCTAAAAAGAAATTACATCTAAATATTTATTAATACTAGCATTTCCTCATTTCATCTGAACTGAACTGATTAAATCAGGGACAATAAAATAGTAAAAAATAAAATGAAATAAAAAATATTTAAAAACCTACTGAACATTAATAAATTTAAACTAATTTGTTTATGGAAAAATCTGTAATTGTTATATTATGCTTGACAACTATAAAAATATTGCATTTGTATAAAAGGATTTAAAATAAAACGTATAAAATAAATACATAATAAAATTAATTTAAATTTAAATTATTTTTAAATGAATTAAATAGATATTTTAAATAAATAAAGTAAAATAATAAAAATAAAAATAATATAAAATATAAAATAAATACATATTTAATAAATTAATACATTATTAATAAATACAACCATAAAATATTAATAATTAATTAAATATGAATACAATATTAATAAATAATATTTAGTAATACAATAAATAATATATTGCTTTTTCTTTTTTTCTTCTTTTTTTAATAAATATTCATAATGGTTCATTAACATATAACCATCCACATTTAATTCTATTGGTCAGATGGAGTGCCGAAATTGTCCAAGAAAAAAAAGCCTTTATAGCACAAGAAACCCTCACAAACATTACAAGTAGTCATTGGAAAAAAAAATTAAATGATAAAGTACACAATATGACATTTCGTAGTTTTCCCTTGGCTGATGTAGTTTTCTTTTGGAGGTTAAATGTGATTTGCTACAGATCTGAGTTGTCTGGAGTCTTGCACAAAGTTTTAAAGCTTAAACTGAAGTAATGGTTTTACATCCAAAACCAAAGAACAAAAAAGAGCATGTCTGCGATTCTACAAATAGACGTCTATTTTTACTGAGAGAGCTCAGTAAAATGTGCTTCATTTGTCACACTGGTGGATCTCTCAGCATCACAGCTGCTGAACTGTGAACATATGCTGAGGAGATACTGAGGTGTGTGTGTGAGAGAAAGTGTGTTTACACATCTCTGTGTGTGTGCCAGTACAAACATCTCTGCATCTCACAAAACCTGTCAAGAACAGGTCATAGTTCACAACAAAACCAAACGGAAGGAAAACAGGAAGTCTGTATTTAGATGCATTAAATGTGAAATATGAAAATCTGATTTTTTTTCTGTGTGTAAGTGCTATAATCGAGTCCTTGGTGCATCTATCAACCCAGAAAATGTGAAAAAGAACAGCCCAGTAACTTTGTTTTGGTAAGCCTTTATCTGCAAACGTCTGAAAAAAGAGCATGTCTGATTTCACTCCCCCGGTGACGTAGAAAGAGGATCTTATTATAATATTGCCGCCCTTTAATCTGTAA
This sequence comes from Onychostoma macrolepis, assembly GCF_012432095.1. Classification (NCBI taxonomy): domain Eukaryota; kingdom Metazoa; phylum Chordata; class Actinopteri; order Cypriniformes; family Cyprinidae; genus Onychostoma; species Onychostoma macrolepis. The sequence goes on along the minus strand of NC_081157.1, from coordinate 45,582,383 downwards.
GTTTCCACCCACGGTGCCGCCATTGTGTTTTCACAAGCAACAACGCTGTACCAGTTCTAATGCCATGGTGAAAGTTTGAGCAAAGCATGCTAACTGTTCTGTCTTTGGCTGCACAGACGAGCACAAAACACTATTTAGAGGCCCAGCCTCAGAGGAGACAACAGAGCAGTGCATTTATTGATTTATTTACTGTATATTACGCTGCTGCCACACATATAAATGTGATTTCTTTCCCAGCTGTTTATCTTCACAGACATAACCGACTGTTTTTGTAACACCTGCGTGTTTTTAACATAAACTTGTGTGTATTTGACAGTTTAAGCGCAATAAGACATGAAAGAGAACTTAGTTTAGTACTCACATGCCTGTGACAGCTGCTTTCTGTGCGCTTGCTTCGGATGTGTGCGCTCAGAAAACCTTATATCAGAAGTTTAAACTATTATGGTTTAAAACACATGATTTCAGCACGATAAATATGATAATCAGAACCAAATCAGATGTTTTTTAGCATGTAATGGTGCAGCTCTATTCTGGAAAATAGGGCGGGGAGCAGCAGCTCATTTGCATTTAAAGAGACATGCACGAAAAACCTTTTTCGTGTTTCTGCTTCCACTCAAAATAGGCATTTTCAAAATGATATAATAAATGATCTGTGGGGTATTTTGAGCTGAAACTTCACAGACACATTCTGGGGACACCTGAGACTTATATTACATATTGTAAAAAGGGGCATAATAGGTCTCCTTTAACATCTGTTTGCATTACAGTGAAACATTTATTTTTTTATTACAGTAATACAATTTTTTATATATATAACAGTGCTTGGTAGATTACTTGCATTACTTTTCTGTTAATGATTACAAGTTACATGACAGAAATTAGATTGTTTATTTGTATAACACATTGTAGTTTAGCACATTGTTGAAATTGTTGTTAGTAAAGTAATCTATTGGATTACACATATTAGGTAATGTATTCTGACTACTATTTTATTACTTTTAGATTAATTTTGATAGATTTTCTTACAAATTACATCTCATTCTTTAAGAACATCATGAAGTGTATTAAACATTACATTATTACAGCGTATGGGGTTTGAACCGAGTTAAGGAAACTAACTAATATACTCATTTAAATATATATTAAAAAAAATAAAAATAAAACACATGAACAGTAAAAAAAAAAAAAAAAAAATCATTTAAAGGGAGGAAAAAAAGAAGAATTTGGGTGAATCAACAAATTATGAATAATTTACTGCCACTGTGTGAATAAAAAGTAATCATGTAATCTATAAAAGTAACTGCCATCTGATTATGAGCATTTCAATTTTTGTAATTTGATCACGTAATCCAGATTACAAATAATTAGTAACTAACCAGAAAACAATCATTTAAAAGATTGGGGTCAGTATGATTTTGTATATTTTTTAAATAAATTAATAATCTAATAAATAATAATAAATAATAATCTAATTAATAATAATAAAAAGTGACAGTAAAGACATTTATAATATTAGAAAAGATTTCTATTTCAAATAAATGCTATTCTTTTCAACTTTCTGTTCATCAAAGAATCCTGAAAAGTAAAATGTATGTATTTCCACAAAAATATGTAGCAGCAACTGTTTTCAACACTGATAATAATCAGAAATGTTTCTTGAGCAGCAAATCAGCATATTACAATGATTTCTGAAGGATACTGAAGACTGGAGTAATGATGTTGAAAATTCAGCTTTGATCACAGCAATAAAATACATTTTAATATATATTCACATGAAAAAAAAACATAATAAATTGTAATAATATTTCAACATTTTACTGTATTTTTGATCAAATAAATGCAGCCCTTATAGGCAGGAGACTTCAAACTTTTGAGCACTAGTGTAACTACATGAACGCTGTTCAATCTTTTGTCACATTATGATAGCTAAAGCAGCTCAGCAGCTCTATTCACTGTAGATATAGCGTGTCCTTGTGTAATGAATGTCTTTGTGTGTCTTGTGTGACCGCTGCATGCTGACAATACCAGCCTTCACAACATCATTCAGCGGCTTAAACGACTTTCTTCAGAGAAACGAGCACCAGAGTTATAGACAGATGAAGCAAGAAGGCCCTTCTTTGTGTTGAAGTCTCGCTGACCTTGTTGTAAGAGATGGAACCGAGTGAAATAACTCTCATCCATCAACATATGAAACTCCTGAAAACACACTCATCATGAAAAAGTGTATAAAGCAGAAGAGCTCAAACGCTGTTATCACGAACACTGACGCTTGACTGACACTGATAATTAAAGCCTCCAAACCAGAGACATTAAACCTCAGCTCGTTAATCAAACGATTGTTTGAATAATAATCATGTGGGATATAATTAAGCAATCAAGTGGATTAATGCATGTGTCATCACTGTGATTATATGTATGTGTGTGTGTAATGCATCATTAAACTGCATCAAATCAATGTGTCAGCAAAAAACAACAACATAAAAAAGTCTATATGACTGATTTTACTTTAAAATAAAATTAAAATAAAATAGTAAACAAAATATTTTAAAATATAAAATAAATACATTTTAATTAAATGTAAATAAAATATAATTTTAATTATAAATAAATTTTAACAATGCAAGTAACATAATATAATTTTAAAATAAATAAATATAGTTTTAAAAATGTAAACAAGAAATTGTTTTAAATTTAAAATCTAAATAAATTAAATTTCTTAAATATTTTAAACAAAAAATAAAAATAATTGAAACAAATGTGAAATATAAATAAAATAAATCCATTAAACATTCTAAAAACATTTAAAAAATTATAAATATATATATATATATATATATATATATATAATACATTGAACATTTTAAAATAAATTATTTAAAAATAGATAAAATAATTTTGAATATAAAATAAATTCAATGAAAACATTTTAAAACGATCATTAAAAAATCCAAAATAATATATTAAATATGATACCATATCATGACTGGCAATAATATATTTATCATCTACAAAAAGCTACAATACAGTTTTATAACGACAGTAAGTGCC